>NC_084824.1:21225279-21472575 GCF_958449725.1 Rosa rugosa | reverse complement strand
GCCATGGATATTTGCTACGGCATTTTTCAAGTAGCAAAATTCTTGCGATGGCAAGGTTTGCCGTCGCTATTAAGCTTGCGACGGCGCAATTGCCGTAGCAGATACCAATGGCGACGCCCTCAACGACATCGGCGCAATTACCGTCGCCTAGCCGTCGCCATTGGTCTTTTGCGATGGCAATTTCACTTTCCGCGACGGCACAACGCCGTGGCAATTTGAATTCTTTTTTGTAGTGGACCCCACCGTCGCCCGAATCAACAACGGCAGCTTCGGGTCCTGGCCCGACTCCGTCCTCCAGGCCCAGCGCCACTGGCAGCTCAAGTACCTCTCCCAGCCCGATCACTTCTACTTCAACCACCTCCAAACCGACATTCTCCACTCCCGCACCCTCATCAAGGACCTCATCAACGCCGACCATGTCGACGAGGTCTCCATCGTCGACAACGCCACCACCGCCGTCGCCATTGTCCTTCAGCAGGCTGCCTGGGGCTTCTCCGCCATCGTCCTCAGTTGGTTGTTCCGGCGGTTTTGGACTTTGTCAATAGGTTTGAAGGCGGAATTGAGGGGATCAGGAAGAGAAATCATGAGACTGTTGTTGAGATGGGGCAGATGTTGGCGGAGCGATGATCAGAGTGGAGGTCGGAGAGGTTGATGGTGGGGATTGATTCGGCATCGGGTTGGGTCGTGGGTTGGAATTGGTGTGATATTATGGGTGGGTGGATAAAGATCGGGGGATGGAGGAGAGACTTGAGTCGACGAGGCCTTTGACTCCGAGCTTGGAGTCGTCGAATTGTCAATGTGGATGAACTCGAGGTCAGAGACGAATTTGGAGAGAGAGAGAGAGAGAGAGAGAGAGAGAGAGAGAGAGAAGCAGGAAAAATAAAAATAAACAAGAGAGAAAAATAAATAAAAAATATAAAAAAAGAAAGTGAGGGGTATAATGGTCATTTTGGGACCTGTTGTGTGAGAATTAGAGAGAATAAGGACTAAATTGTTTAATTTAAAAGGTGAGGGATTGAACTGTTTTTCAGTGAAAAGTACAGGGAGTAACAAGTATTTAATCCTAGAAAAAATCTTACCCTTTTTGGCTAACCAATTCTTGTAGCCTGTGCAGTCCTTTTTCATGTGTCCTACTCTTTTGCAAAAGTAGCACTTGAACCTAAATGGCTTATTTTCCTTAGCCACTGCAGCTGTTGAACTCTTACTTATGACTTTGGTGGGCTTCAACTTGTTCTGGGGCTTTTTCTTTTTAGGCTTCTCTATGAGGTTTATGGTTGTAGCAGGTTCTTTTTCTTCCTTGATCCTAGCTTCCTCATCCACACAGATGGATATAAGTTCATCTAGAGTCCAGTTTCCCTTTTGAGAATTGTAACTGGTTCTAAGATGACTAAAACTATTAGGTAGGGAATGCAGTGCATAATGCACTACCTGTTCATCCCTAACTCCAATCATGAGCTCCCTGAGTCTGCCATTTATATTGATCATCTTCATGATATGCTCTCTAACTCCCCCTGAACCCATGTACTTCAAATCATGAAACTCCTTGGTTAGCCTAGCTGCTTTTGCTTTTTCACTTTCTTTAAACTTAGCAACTATGAGTTCCAAAAAATCTGATGCTAGCTCAGGCTATTCTATGCTTCCCCTGACAGTCTTAGACATAGATGTACGAATGAGGTTCTTAGCCATCCTATTGGATCTATGCCACTTGTTATAAAGATCAGTTTCTTTCTTGGTGCTCTTTTCATTCAACTCTGCAGGCTTATCTTCAGTAAAGCAAAAATCTATATTTTCATGCATTCCCATGTAGTTCTCTACTGAGTCTAGCCAAGCTCTATAGTTGGTTCCAGTTAGCATCAAGACACTGTTCAAGTTCATGTAAGAGTTACCTAAGGAGCAAAACAAAATTCATGTGAGTTCTCAATTTGTAAAGAAAATAACTTTAAGTTTTCTGTGTTTTATTAAGCTTTAAGCATCCAAAATAAGAACATACAGAAAACCTAAACAATCCATACTTGCATTCATGTCAGTCCATACATAAAACAATATTAAGCATCACTTTTGAGCAGAAGCATAATATTCCGAAATTCTTTATCAATATGCCATGCTTAATCAAAATATGTTATCCAAAGAAATTTATCCACATCTTTAGACAGAAGAAAAAATTTCCAAGTATCCAAATATATTTTCATTAAGCATGCATACTGCTGTCTTGCATTCTAAGACCATACTTGACCACTTCTTTGGAAGATAAACTAAAGCATAGTCTTAAAACACAAGACACAATTTCAGTTTTGTTATACCATATGTTTTCTGCCAACATCAATGAAGGATGCTTTATGCACCATGTTCACTTATGCCAACAGAAAACCACAAAACTCATGAGCTTTTAACTTTATATTCTACCCAGATTATTGTCTTTATAAGAAAATTAAGCTCTTACATCTTTCAATTTCTACAATGTGTAAAGTTTTTTTGGGAGATTCTTATTCTTCATACGTTGTTACTCGATCACAGATACAATACCATATAAGCAATCAATTCATCATGCATATTCAAACACAACCAAAGTTGTTTCGATTCCAAGAAACAACAGAACAATCAAGAAATTGTAAATTTCACCCGGTCACCATCTACTCTAGCCTAACGCATGCCGGGAATGCAACTAGGGTTCTTGAGCACAATCAAAAACTTAACAATTATGCTATGAATCGAAAACAATTTTACAGAAAAATCTGATTTTGCTTTTTCCCCAATTTGCTGCTAAAATCTCAGCAGAAGCATGAATTTGATATCCAGATGCAGCAATTGACTCTATTGGCTTCTTGATTCACAGCAGTTGGGGTTTTGAATCCCTTCTCGAGACGAAAACATCTCGCGCGTTTCCGAATCCAGTCCCAGACCTTCATCTTGATCAAATCTAACCGTTGTATCACCTGTTCTTCATGTTTTGGTCAGGTTTGGGCTTGGATAGTCCGCGTGCTGTGACTGGGCCTAGAGTCGTTAACAGGCTGAAAGCCCGTTAACTCGTAAAGCAAAGAAATTTTTTTGTTGTTTTGTTTATTTGTTTTGCAAAACCCTAAAACGTTTTTCATGTCAAGCAAAACTAAATTCATATTTGTGAGCCTATGCTCTGATACCAATTGTAAAAACATAACTTCATGGTCACAATCATATGCATACAAGCTCGACAACAATCACACAAGAATCAAGACTTACCTTCAGCAATTACTGGCATGGATTCCATCTTTACAGCTGCACAACAATGATCACTTGAAGATGGCCTTCTGTTACTTACCAACTTGCTTCTCAATGGACAAAACAATATGCAAAAACGTGGTAGTAACAGGGACCAAGTTCATCTATTTATATAGGATAGTTAACCTTAGATTCCTTCCATTAAGGTAATTCTTAAGGGACAAGTCTCCTAATTAGAATCCTAATGTATCACAATCTTGTAGCCTTTCTTGTAGACTAAGCAATGGATTACTATCCTTAATGAATTGATACACTGCTTCATTAAGTTACTAGTATTGATTTACAGCTTGTATCCATGTTAAACTAGGATTGATATTAAGCTAATCATCATATACATTATGATAACATGTGACAAGTCCATACTTGATTCTAACAATTCCATTCTCTATCCATTTAACCAGGTTTACTAGTCGCTCCAAGTCCAAAATTGCAGCTTCTTATGTATCAGAGCTCACTGAATCTAAAACCCTGCATCAGTTTTTTCATCCTCCTTAAGGATCTAAAGTAATAATCTCTGTCTAACCTGATAGTTGTTCCACCCCTTTCATTCAATGCATCTTTACCATGTTACGTAAAATTGTTCAAATGATATCTTGGAGCATTGGTCTTCAGAGAAACTAAGATTGCATCCGAGTGCGAGGCTCTAGAGCATTTCGGATATCAATATTAAGAACAGATTACTAGATACAATGCACGAAATTCAAAATGGTCAAGGCATGGAAACTTGATGATAAACAGAACCACATTCAGAATGATTTCACTTGATCAGTTCTGATTTATTTCACTTGCGCTTAAATATGGTAAACAGCAAAAATTGTTAAAAGAAGAGGAAAATGGTGAAATCTAAAAGAACCCACAATCAACAAAGAGCCAAAGATTTAACGTGGTTCACCCAATTTGGGCTACGTCCAAGGCAATAATCCACTACTGTCAAAATAAAATGTTTTTGCTGAGCAATCTCGCGCGCACTCTCAACCATTCTCAACAGAGAACCCCAATTAAAGCTCACAAACACTTGATCTCTCATTTTTCAACCAAGAGAATAACACTCAAAGAACGTATATAAGAATTTTTACCACCACAATCATGAATCCACAACTGATGCCATTTTTACCTAGACACAGATAAATGCTCAAATCTCAGAAATATGGCTTGATACTTGGAAGTATAGGAAGTGCAGAGAAGCTCACAATAAGCTCCACAACCATATACATGTAACTCATAACCAGTACCAGATTGTCCAGGTCCTTCAGGGTTTGTTTGTTGCTCCATTCGTTAAGCTTCCATGGAAACACCAACAGAGCGCAAAAATGTGAAATCTCACTGGAGGTTGTTCATAAAGCTCACAGATACTAGAAGCCTTGTTTCCTAGAAACCATGCATGCTTGACCAAATGGCTTATCCAAGATGCAGATGGAGTTTGTTCTATAGGGCAAAGTTACCAGCCTTCACCAGATCCAAACAAACAGCAGCCACCTGAGACCACGAATTTGGGTGCTCCAATTCCTTGATCCTAGAACAAAATCTGAGTAAGAGAGGAGAGGAGTCAGAATGGACAATTAAAAAAAAAACATGTAATTAACCAAACCTACTAGAAGAAACTGATCAAAAATATTATCCAAATGAACATAGAAGAAAGCATTAGATCAACATAAAAAAAATAGTTTGTAAAGGAAAACTTATCCAGATCCTGGGTTTTACCTTAGTAAATGAATTGTATCATTATGTAAAGGTGAATTTATATTGTAACACAAAGTGCTACTTGGGAGCAGATGATTGCAGAGACCGGCAATACAAAGAATAGGTTTCTTTGAAACAATACACAATAGTTGAAACTGAGAAAAGATAACTGATGTAACATTCTATTTTGACAAGTTTCAGTATGCAAGGTGCTTGATACTTGAAAGTATATGAAACACTTGACTGCTAATAAAGAGAAGAAAAAGAAAGACTCATCAAAAGAGGGGAACCAATAGGAATAAAACAGACCATGAGACAGCATAACCTTCAATGAAACGAATACATGCATGAGATGGAGAACGGAAGTACCTGAACTTAGTTCACACCAGGTCCGGTTAAGTTGTTCTTCCATTTGAGCAGGACAGAGCCTGGTGAGAAATTACAAATTATGCCAAAATAACTATAAAGCCAGCCCTCGGGAAAAACTATAGTAAGTAAATAGCCTATAGAGCAGAGTACAATGCATTTGAGAACTGGTGAATCAAATTACGACGAACACCAGGAGGGAAGAAAAGGTAGGGGTTTAAGAAGCTTACCATGATTTTAGGAACTGGTTGCACTTAGAACATGAATGGAAGCAATCATGCACAACTGAAATTTTGAAACACTCAACGCACATGTTTCCCCTGGAACTTGAACCCCATGAATATCCAACTGTGCTAGTTTAAGGAGGTGTCTCATAGCTTCAATGCAGACCTGATTTCAAAAAAATGATTCGTCAGTGCTGAGGAAAAGAAAGAGAGAAGGATAAACTTGTTTGCTTCTTTTTATTAATGCTTCAAACAGCTTTTCCACAGCAAGGCAATCACACACTTGCTACACTGAATAGTCGTGAAGGTAAGAATTTTGGATAGTTTACAGTTGTTGAGTTGAAAGGGATCTCAAAAGTTTACAGTGGATTTAAACAAAAATCCAAGCATCTAGGATATGAATGTTAACTTTGGCATCTATCCAGATTATTGTAATACAAGTAATCTCACAATTGGGACCCCTTGGCATAACTTCATATAGATGGTGAATACCAAGAATTTCAAGATGCAGTAATTTGGTGAGGTCCCTGCTAGATTGAGTGGCAAGTAGTTTTTCACACCATTGCTGGAGGGATCACTATTGTCTGACAACTGCAAATGAATGAAGGTCTGAACTGTTCTGGCAAATACTTTACTTACAATAAATGCCATTGAACATCTCTCCCTCAACCCAAAATAAGAACAATAATGTTCATCCTTATCAATGTCTTTTTTGTTTACACTAGAGGATGAACTTCACCATCACAAAAACTAGTACTTATAAAGGAAAAGATTAATAGGACACAAAACATGAGGATAACTGATAATTTAAATAACTAGATGAGAGCGATAGAGGGAACAAGAACCCCTATCACAAAAACTGGTACTTACAAAGGATAAGAAATAATGGGACTCAAGAAATGAAGATAACCGATAAGTTAAATAACTAGATGAAAGTGATACAAGGAACAAGAACATACACAAAGTACTCATTTGAGAAAGATACTTACAATCTACCTTTGTAATATTAGAAGTCAGCCACTCATGTCAGCTGTCCTCATCTTTTGTTTGCATACCTTCCACTTTAGGTGGATACTTCTCAATTTCTCACTCTCATAGCTGATGCTGATTAACACCTGAGACAAAGAAAGTATAACAGGTTACAATGACTATACAACTTATGAATATAAACCGAAGCAAAGTAATTAAGCAATCATCCTAGTGGGGTGGCATCAATAAATTCCAAGTTCATTAAACATCAGAAGAAAACAATGTTGTGGAAACTTCTTTATCAAGTCACTGCACCACTGATTTCAGATAACTCTGTCAGCAGCTAAAAGAAATCCAATCCTTGTAAATTTGTAAAGGAGAGTTACTTAATATTAAATCATCAGGGAATGAAAATACAAATGGGAATCGAGGAATTGACTATTAATCAAACAGGGTATAGATATATTTTTATTTCATTGCAAGTCTTCCATAAAGAATGGAACATGGCATCCAAACCAGCACAGCATTTCATGGAAAAGATGTCAAATTCTAAGTTTATAACAGAGTAAAATGATTTCTAATAGTATGTCTATACTCCATGAGAGAGTAAATATGATATAACTAGATTGAAATGATTAAAGTATATTTTTCCAGTATCATGGTCACCTTATCTTCAATGAAACACAGCAGACAAGCCTTACATGGGAGAGGTGATTGAACTACTGGGACTGGATCATCACCTATTCAGCATCATTTGATGTTCCCGTCAAGTATGATAGAGCCTGCTACGATATAATTTATGCCAAGAGGAAAAAGTACGATTGGTTAATGCATTACTGGTTAAACTCCAGTGAAAAAAGAAATGTGAGGAGAAGAAAAGATGGTGCTTTGAAAAGCTTACCCTGCTTTAGGGATAAATTTCTGGCAATTGGGAATTGATTAACCTTGTAATGTGAACAGACATTCTAGTTCAGTATGGCAGGCATTCCGTAGCTTCATAACACTGAGTTAAGAAAGATGAAAAATGAGACATAATAATAAATAAATTTGTAGGAAAAAAGAAAAGAAAATGAAAATAGATTGATTTGGTTAAAAAATTACAGTAAACGGCTGGGATGTGAGAAATCTTGGGCCATTCTGGGCCAGTCTCCTTGGTGCATCTTTCCTTGAGCAGGGGACATGAAGAAATGTCGAGGTGCTTCAATTTGGTGAGGCTTTTCATAGCATTTTGTGTAGGTAGATACTTGAGATTCTCACAATAATTGATGCACAGAGACTCAAGAGATGTAAGATTTCCCAACCACTCAGGAAGAGCTTCTAGTCCGATCAAATTTTGTGAATCATGTGGTGGTGGAAGCTCCTCCCACAACGGACCAATATGCAATTCCTGAAGAGAGGTGCAGAATTGGAGCCCACTCGGTAGGCTTAATAATCTCTGACAATTACGAATCGTCAACTTACGGAGAGATGTGATGCCCTGTGTGATTGGAATTGATGTTAGATTATAACAATGCACTAGCTCCAATTCCTGAAGAGAGGCGCAGTAGTTGAGCCCACTTCCTAGGCTTGACAATCCCTTACAATATACGAGATTCAATTTCTGGAGAGACGTGGAAAACGACTCGGAGCATTTCTCAATTTAGGACAGTTACTGAGATGCAACTCATCGAGGCAAGGAAATACCACGACTTCTCCTTCAGCTGATATCCTCGGTGCTTCCGTCCATTCAATGAGATCTTTGCACCCCCAGATGGATAGTGTTTTCAGAGCTGGAAATAAAGTTGTGCTAGTATCACTATAACCATAAAACTCAGCTCCCACACGTGTCAGCTTATACATATTAATTTCAAGAGATCTTAAATTAGGTAGATGGCCGAGTGTTGGGATTCCTTCACAATTGTTACAGCCAGCTAATCGAATCTTCTTCAAATTTTGGAGATCCGTTATCCATGACGGAAGTCTAGCACCCATGAAATTCACAATCTTCAAGCTTTGCAAATTAAGATGAGGTTTCAAGCCATCTAGTACATCCGTCTCATTGTCATTAGGTGGCCTACGGTCTGTCCAGTCACATGTTAACTTGCTCAAGTGACTCTTCTCCGCTAAGCAAGCATTCTTTGCTTCTTCTCCATCCCTTACATGTTCTATCTTCCAAATATATAAGTGGCCTCTCAAATGCTTCAACCCACCCAACTCCTCGATTGCAGGACCAGTCCCCTTGCCCACATTAAAACAGGGTAATTTGGTCCCCTTACCCACATTAAACAGAGGTAATGTTTGGATTTTAGTTAATCGCCCCACAATTCCAGCCTCAAATTTCATTGTGCTGCCATCTTTATAAAGATGCCTCAAGTTGATCAAATTTTGAATCTCCTTTGGACATTTTTTAAGATACCACGGTAATCTCAGTGTTTGGAGGTTATAGAGCTTGCCAATAGACTTTGGCAGTGCTTTGATTTTTGTATGGGAAAGATCTAGATACCTCAAGTGCTTCAACTTGCTAAGTGAATTTAGCGATTCCTGGTTCTCTGCCTCCCTCAAGTGCTTCAACTTGCCAAGTGAATTTGGTGACTCCTCGTACTCTGCATGACAGAAACTTAAGACCCGTAAAGCTCTCAACCTTGGTAAAATGATATTAAGGACCTTGACACTTGAAAAGAGTGAACGTAGTCTGGAAATACTTGTTTCTGGAATCCTTTTTAGTTCCGAAGTCGGAATCCGTGCAACATGTCGAATCTCATGACCATCCATCTCATGATTGAGGTCTGGTGTCAAGCTCTCACACTTGGATACTTCTATTGCAAGATCATGCACAAGATCGTGCATCTTGGATTCGGTGATAACGCCATCCTCATCCTTTTCAGCATCCTGAAACAAGGAGCTCTCCAGTAGAGCAACAAAATACCTGCTGCCTATATCCTCCATTTCAATCCCCTGGCTTTGGAGATCATGAGAAGGACGGAGAAAACCTTGAGCCATCCACAGTTGGATCAGGTTATCTCTTTCAATTGAGGAACCTCTTTTGAGCATCGAGCAATATGCAAAACATTGTTTCAATGGTGATTCCAAATTGTCAAAACTCAACCTCAGAACTGACATGATCCTGCTATCGTTTTTGTTTGATGATACTTGCCATATTTTACTTTCCAGAATTGACAACCATTCGTCGCTACTGTTCTTAGAACGCATCAAGCTTCCCAAAACCTGCAGTTATTTAAGATCCAAATTTTAGCATAGCTTCATCTATATATACCAAATAGTTCATCGACACATTGAATAATCAATAAGGTGATCGAAAATACCGTACCTTTGCTGCCAATGGACACTTTTTGGCAATTTTCCCCCCGATTTCCTCTAGTTCTGAAGGTATCAGAGCATTAGGATCCGCAAATGCTCTATCCTTCAATATGGACCAACATTCATCATCCGATAGAATCCCTAGATCGCACCTAGGAAGTGTTTCCATTATGGATGCAACCTTGGCACTACGGGTGGTGACGATCACAGAGCTTCCCTTGGCAGAATTTAGTTGCGACAAACAACCCATCAACTTACTCCAATTATCACCTTCCTCATTCCAAACGTCATCAAGTACAAGAAAATACCTTTTGTCTTTCAACTTCTGCTGGAGGCTTTCCATCAATGCTTGCTGATTTGAAGAGTCTATTCCCGTCACGCCACATGATTGCACCATTCCATGTAAAATTGAGTTGACATCAAAAATATTAGATACATACACCCAAAACGTTGTATCAAAGTACTTTTTCATTTCACCTTCTTTCAGTTTGTTGGTAACTGAGCGAGCCAAAGTTGTTTTACCTAGGCCTCCCAATCCTACGATAGCCATCACCGAAGGAATATTTTCTTGATTGTGGGAGGTGGTCAAGGTTGCAATTATATCTAACACAACCTGATCCCTTCCAACAATTTTTGCATCTTTCCTGGTGAATTCAATTATCTCTGGGAATGCCGTTGTTTCCCTGTCCCGCCTACGTTGACTTGCTGCTGCACCTCCATTTGATCTGCCGTGTCCCACAATGGCTGCTTGCTTGTAGAGATCATCCAAGGAAGTGTTGATGTTGTAAATCTTGCGTGCCATCTTGAGACGAGATACAACATGATTGTTGCAGAAGAAGCCGAGTATCTTCTTATCCAGGCTTGTCTCCTTTATAACGATCCGATGAACTTCATATTCTATTTCATCAAGAATATCGTCTGCATTATAAGCTACGCTTATAAGCTTCTTCATCCAATTGGCCCTTGCCCGCAGTTCCGAATGTTCAGGTTCATGAGAAGCATCTTGGATTATATCTCCAATCAGGGTTGAGGTTTCTTTGAGCTTATGTATCTCTTTGCGGAACCCCAAGACGATATCGAGTCTCAATTGATCAGTAGCGAGTGCAGTCACCTTACTCACTACTTCGCCGGCAGCGGATTCAAGGATAAACATATTTCCGGGGTTTTCAAAATCACTCTCAATCTCAAGGGTCGATCAGGCAGGCGTAGTGAGTTCCAAGTGTTTTTCTTGTAAAAGCTATAGCTGGACTGTTGAGAATAGATGCTGCGTATGGTTGGCTTGGGATCACTTTGCCTTCACTCCATGTCAGCTATAGCTTTATGAAAGAACAGTACACTATTCTATTGGGGATAGCTTTATAAAAAATTTGAGTTATCACTACTCACTACCTATGTAGAATTCTTCACGTCTGTCTGTATAGAACATATTAGACTTGCAGCACAGGCAAAGAACCAAGTGAACCCACCCTTACAAGACTTGGGTAGCTTAGATACCTATTTCCAATTGTATTCCCAAGTTAACAACTGCTCTTCTTCATTAAGCAATGATTAACTTTTTGGCTAGGTAAGAAAGGGACCAAGTAGCAGTTATTCTTGACTTGGAGAATCAAATATGCTAGAGATGCAGAACACCAAGTTGTAAACTAACTTGACTCCAAGAAAAAGAATAAAGCCCCCATTTTTTTCTCAGATTTTGAAGAGTTCCAATGTCCATATTCCTCAAACTTGGGGCAATTTTGGTGATTGCATAAACCAAATTTAGAGGTTACGTGTGCTTGATCGTTAAATAATTTAGCTGTAAGTAATTGGAGTGTCCTATATTACCCTGAAGTTTTGAAATTTTGAAGTCTAGAACCATTAAATTAGCTCTGAATACACCAAAAAAGAATTATCTCAAATAATCTAACTGATAGCCTATGTAAGAGGGAAAAGGATACATCCGAGGCAGAAGTAGGGAAAAGATGACGGAATGCTTCGATCGAGGTGTCATATACTTGGTGTGGTCAAACAGTGACCCCATTACATGTATGTTCCAGATTATGCATCTCCTTTGAATCGGTTCAAGCAGGCCAAATCAGTCAATTCTAGAGATAAGTCAGTTGCACCAATACTGCAGCTGGAACTTCCACTACATATCTTTATCAAAAACTAGAGATGTCTCAAGTTGATTAATCTTTGCACTTCCATTGGGAACTTCTTTAGATTTTTGGTACTGTATGTACATTCTCAATATCTGCGGGTTATAGAACTTGCCAAAAGACTTGGGGAGAGCTGTGATTTTTGTCTTGAAAATTCGATCCATCAACTTGCCAATAGAAATCAACAACTCATCAATATCAGCCCCATATAACTGTAAGCCACACAAACCTTGAAAATGCTATCTTCTGGGACATTGTCATTCGACAATAGTGCAAAATCTCCCAACACTTGTTTCTCGCTTGATTTCAAGTGTTGAAGTAGGAATCCCTGAAACATGTTGAAGCTCAGTTGTATACCGCCTCAAGCTCTCACATTTAGACACAGTATTCTAATACACTATCAAAATAACCACTGCATGTATCCGCCATCTCTTGATTAGTTTTGTCAAGCAATCTTTCTGCCAATTAATCCAGAGTTGGATCCAGTTAGCCTTGTCTATTAACTTTTACAAACACTGAGCAATATGAAAAACATGGCGATTTCAAATTTTCAAAACTCATCTTCAAAACTGACATTTTGCTTTCCTATGCTCCTGGCAATTCTGAGATCTCACTTTTTTTTCTTTTTCTGACCATTCACTTGCAGTATTCTAGAAACCATGCATGCTTGACTAAATGGCTTATCCAAGATGCAGATGGAGTTTGTTCTCAATATAGCGCAAAGTTACCAGACTTCGCAAGAACCAAACCAAACAGCAGCCACCTGAGATCATTTTGGATGCTCCAATTCCTTGATCTTTGAGACAATCTGAGTAATAAAGGAGAGGAGTCAGAGCGGACATTAGGTAAAAAAATAATAATTGTTGAAGGAATATCGATTTAGTGTGCCTTATCAAACTAGGAGTAGCAATAGGGGAGAATGTTCTAGATTTCCCAATCCTACACGGATTGGTATTCCTTGTAACATTAGAACTAGTACTTTGTAATCCCTATATATAGGGCTCCTATTCTCAATAATAATACACACTTCTCTCATCAATCTCTCTCAATACCAATATACTTAAACACGTTATCAGCACGACTCTAGCCACAAAAACCGAAACCAACTATTCTGCCTACCTGCGTGCCTACTTCCCCAGCAGCCCCTAGCCCGAGCTAGCCAAGCCTTCGCTGCAGCCTGCTCCTTGCGCGCCCAGCGCTACACGCCCCTGCGCTCCGTGCTGCCCGCCTACGCGCCCGTGCGTCTGCAGCCCCGCGTCGCTGCACTGCTGCTCCTACAGCTCTGCCGCACATCTGCTTTCCCTGCAGCATCTACTGCCCCTGCAGCACCAACGCACACCGACTGCACCTTTCCCCTTTCCTGTGCACGTCCGTCTGTTTGCAGGCTCCGAAACATCTAGTTCGGAACCTCGGATCAAAATCTTTTCTTCATCAAAGTTGTTCATCTCTGTCTCTTCCATCTGACCTCCGAATTTCAGCCTTATCGGAGTTATTTTGAGACCAGTACAACAATCAAAGTGAAAACTGTTCAGAAGAGAATTTGCTCCGAATTTCAACAAGCTTGACCTTATAAACATTCGCTGCACGCCTCTACTTGGATTGCTTCGCTCCATCACGCCTACATCGACACGCACGTGATCCAAATACATGTAAGTATTCAAAAGAGTAAGTTTTGAAGTTCCTATAATTCGGAATTTATATTTCTTCTTCTTTTCTCGGGGACTTGAAAACCTCCCTTCTTCTACATCCCACCTTTCTTATAACGTGGGTTCGATCATTGAAAAGCAGAATCGTGGGGATTCACGCAATTAACGAACTAAGAGCGTTCGTAAGATTTCGGACTAAGAGCGTCTGTAAGCATCGATTTACGACCATACAAACATCATTGTTTCGGTCTAATCCAATCATTCTTGGAAATCGATTTCTTGGTAGCATAGCTCGGAAATCTTATTAGTTTTTGTGGAAGCATTGACTCCGAAACTAACTTGTCCCTGTTTCATCTTTCAGGATGTCAAACATGAACAAACTCGATTTTGTTTCATTGGATTATGCAGGCAAAAGGTACTTAATTTGGGTCACTGATGTCGAGATCCACCTTATTGCCCGTGATTTATTGCATACAATCCAAGAGCTTTGTCCTATAGAAACAGCTCCAGACCCTCAAACTGAGAAAGATAATTCCAAGGCACTTGCCTTCATGAAACGTCACATGGATAGTGACCTACAGTTTGAGTTCATAAATGAGGATAGCGCCATAAAGCTTTGGCATGCGCTTCGCGAACGATATGGCAATGTTCGTGACTCCATACTTCCGAATACAGAAGCAGAATGGAAAGATCTTCGCTTCTCTAAATTTGACACTGTCATGCAATTTTATTCGGAAGCTCTCAACATCAGAGCAATGATGCATCTTTGTGGAAAAACAATCACAGAAGACCAGTTGATTGAGAAAACCCTCAATACCTTCCCCGTCTATGCTATGAGGTCCTCTGACTTACTCCGGACTCATGTAAATGCAAGACGGATCACAAGTTTTCAACAGCTTATTGAAGCTATGGCCACTACTGAAAGACGTGGCAATGAACTTGTGCAAAGAAGATTTGATAGGCTTCAAGATAGCTATCAAGAGCATCGTCCTATGGCTAGAGAAAGTCGCCACCGACGTCATGATCCATACGATCGAAATGCTCAAGAAGGTAATCGCTCAAGGCGAAAATCCCACGACCGTAGGAGGCGTGATTTTGAGGGACATAGGGTTGGAAACCATGGAGCCAACGTTGGCCATGGGCACCACTTTCCAACGCCACCAGTCCTAGGGACTATGCATATTGCGCCAATGCGCCTCAATCAAGGGAGAATCCCTCTTTATGGTGTCTATTTCTGATATGGAACGTCTGATCAATGAACCTGAATTTGCAATGTACCTACGAAGGTAGTCGCATCAGGGTGATCAAGACATCGAGTTCACAAAGACTTTAACTCTGGCGATGAAGACAAAATGCCGCAGATTTTTATAGTCTTTATTATTTCCAAGAATCATGTAATGGCAATTATGCCTTAAATCAATACAATGACTTATTGTATTAACTCTTTCCCTCTAGGCGTACTCAAGAGTAATTGTGATGTCTAGGCAAGGTTTGATATGAGAGAACGGTTTTAAAAGTGAGCAACGCTCCACCAAAATCTCGCCTTACCTTACCTGGTCACAACTAAATTGAAATTACCGAACGGATTGAGTGACTACGATTTGTCTACGGTTTGATTTTTATATTGGATTAGATTTTGGTCAAGAAACTTTGATGTAATCATTGGCTATTATTAATAAAGTATCGATTTATTTTTCATGTCATGGACATATTTTTTCGAACTTTATTACTTCAAAGATATAAGAGCCAATGGTTTTCATGTGGAAACATATTGTGAGAATGGACAAGAGTTCCTTTGCATCAGCTCTAATGACTACGGACATAAACGAGTCTTAGAGAAACTTATGTGTCGCTCTAGTGGGTTGTATGCAACCACTATTCGAGTCATTGAATCCAACCATGTCATGAGAGATGATTTATGGGATTCCGACACATATAGGCTTTGGCACGACCGTTTGGGACACCCAGGTCGTGACATGATGATCCGTATATTAAAGACTTCACACGGACATCCCTTTTTCAGAACGAAAAGAAGTAAAACTCGGTTTTTGGACACCGAATGAGCCCCTGCGCCTCACGGCGCCGTTCACCCCCAAATCCGGCCATCCTTGGCCGGCGCCACCTTCCCCCTGCGGCCTCAAGGTGGCATTGACGCCACCAAGGCTCCTTTGTCTCGAACTTTTACTTCTAAAGTCACTTGTGATTTTGTGGCTCAACCAAAATCCTCATTGGTTGCTTCTAAAGCCCATCATTCGTTCTGCAAAGCCTGCTCTTTAGCAAAGTTAGGATCGAGACCATCCTATGCAAAGGACACCAAAGAAAATATACCATTCTTGCAAAGAATCCAAGGTGATATTTGTGGACCTATTCAACCATCATGCGGACCATTTCGATATTTTATGGTATTGGTTGATGCATCGACACGCTGGTCACATGTCATGCTATTGTCCACAAAGAACGCTGCATTTGCTAAATTCCTAGCACAAATAATTAAGTTACGGGCTCACCACCCTGATCATCATATTAAGTCTATAAGGTTAGACAATGCTGGGGAGTTTACATTAAAAACTTTTGATGAATATTGCATGTCCATTGGGATTGATGTTGAACATCCAGTTCCTCATGTTCACACCCAAAATGGTCTCGCAGTAGCCGCCATTAAACGACTACAAATGGTTGCTCGAGCATTGGTGATGCGCACCAATCTCCCTATTTCTATTTGGGGCTATGCAATATTGCATGCAACTGTGCTTATTCGTCTGAGGCCCACTGCCACTCAACCCTTCTCTGCGTCCCAGATGGTTACTGGGTATGAGCCTGATGTCTCACACTTACGCATATTTGGGTGTGCAGTTTATGTGCCTATTGCGCCTCCACAGCGCCCCAAAATGGGTCCTCAACGAAGATTAGGCATTTATGTTGGATATGATTCTCCAACGATTATCCGCTACATAGAACCCTTGACAGGCGATCTCTTTACCGCTAGATTCGCGGATTGTCACTTCGATGAGACAGTCTTCCCGTCGTTAGGGGGAGATAAGAACATCAATGTTCAACAGGAACGACAGGAATTGTCGTGTTCTGTCCCCACTCTGTCTCATCTTGATCCCCGAACCGCACAGTCTGAAATTGAAGTGCGGAGAATTCTCGATCTTCAGAACGTAGCAGAATCGATGCCTGATGCGTTTTCTGATATCGCTAAAGTGACGAGATCACATATACCTGCTGCAAACGTGCCTACAAGGATTGAAGTCCCTAAAAGTAGAGGACATGACGCCATCTCAAGAATGCATGAGCATGGCGCCAACGTCCCATCTCTCAATGATGGTGACGTTATGGCTAGGCCCACGGCTCCTGCCAGGAAGCGCGGGAGGCCCATAGGTTCGATGGATTCTCGCCCAAGAAAGAAAGCGAGTTTGGCACAAAATAATCCATTAATCATCGATGTGAATAATCCATCTCATGAGAATATTCCGGATTATGGTTATGTCCAAGAGACATCATTGGGGGACGCTCCAATGCCAGAACCAACTCCAGAGAATAGAGAGATCTCCATAAATTACACTAGTGTCCATGAGATGATGGATAGAAATTCTATGGCGATTGATGATGCATTTGCATATCATATTGCAAAAGGAATTAAAGAATATGATGATATCGAACCTCGCTCTGTTGAAGAATGTCAACGAAGAGCAGATTGGCCTAAATGGAAAGATGCGATCCAGGTTGAATTGGATTCACTAACAAAGAGACAGGTATTTGGGCTTGTAACTCAGACACCCCCAAGTGTAAAGCCTGTTGGCCATAAATGGGTCTTTGTTAGAAAGCGTAATGAGAAAAATGAGGTGGTAAGATATAAAGCCCGCCTTGTGGCGCAAGGTTTCTCACAACGCCCTGGAATCGACTACGAGGAGACATATTCTCCCGTAATGGACGTTATAACTTTCCGCTACCTTGTCAGTTTGGTAGTTTCCGAAAAACTTGACATGCAGCTTATGGATGTGGTTACAGCATATCTCTATGGGGATCTAGATTCATAGATATATATGAAGGTTCCATATGGACTTCAATTACCCAAATCAAGTGGCTCTAAACCACGGAGCGCGTTTTCAATAAGATTAAAACGCTCACTATATGGATTAAAACAATCCGGACGGATGTGGTATAACCGTCTAAGTGACTACTTGATTGGGAAGATATATATTAACAATGAAATATGCTCATGCGTGTTCATTAAAAGAACAAGTTCCGGATTTGCAATCGTAGCAGTTTATGTCAATGACATGAACCTAATTGGAACTCTAGATGAGTTGAAGGAAACTGCTAAATACTTGAAATCCGAATTTGAGATGAAAGATCTTGGGAAAACACGGTTTTGTCTCGGTTTAGAACTCGAGCACCGTAGTGATGGGATTTTGATCCATCAGTCTGCATATACTCAGAAGGTCCTAAGGCGCTTTAGTGAAGATAAAGCGAAGCCTGCGAGTACTCCCATGATCGGCCGTAGTCTTGAGCCCGGAAAAGATCCGTTTCGTCCAAGGGATGAGGACGAAGAACCATTAGAGGCCGAAGTGCCTTATTTGAGTGCAATAGGCGCATTATTGTACTTAGCTCAATGCACAAGACCAGATATCTCATTCGCAGTGAACTTGTTAGCTCGACATAGCTCTGCGCCAACACGCCGCCATTAGATTGGTGTAAAGACCATTTTTCGATACCTAAGAGGTACGATTGATATGGGCCTATTTTATCCCTACAGAGAGAAGAGGAATGACGGAAGAATGGGATCGGACCCCATTAGGCATGGAGCCACCGTCCACCATGACAAAGTGGCCGGCCATATTGCCGCCAACGCCGCCACCAACACCAAGGGTGGCCGGCCTCACTCTACTCCCTTCCATCAAAACGACAATGATGGGATTTGCTGATGCAGGGTACCTCTCTGACCCTCACAAAGGTCGCTCCCAAACTGGTTATGTCTTTACCATGGGAAGCACTGCGATATCTTGGAGGTCTACGAAACAGACCCTTGTTGCTACTTCCTCGAATCATGCAGAGATTATTGCTCTACATGAAGCCGTTTGTGAATGTATATGGCTAAGGTCTGTGATTCGACATATTCAAGGAAGTTGTGGTTTGAAGTCTACCACAGATGAACCTACATGCATTTATGAGGATAATGCAGCTTGTATTGAACAAATGAAGTTAGGTTTCATCAAAGGCGACAACACCAAGCATATATCACCTAAGTTCTTTTATAATCAGCAACAACAATCACTTCTAAAGATTGAAGTGAATCAAATCCGATCAGAGGATAATGTAGCGGACTTATTCACTAAGTCGTTACCTAAATCCACCTTCGAGAAACATGTGAAGAGCATCGGATTGAGAAAGTTATCCGAACTCCCACGATTGTAGCAATCAGGGGGAGATATCGACATCAGGGGGAGTTATGATGTCTACATGTTCGATCTCAAAGAGTGAAGGACGTGTTGTGCTCTTTTTGTCCTTCGACCAGGGTTATTTTTATCCCACAGGGTTTTTGTTATCTGGCAAGGTTTTTAACGAGGCGACGGATGAAGCGTCACCACCAAGTTTGAAGCGGCACAAGGGGGAGTGTTGAAGGAATATCGATTTAGTGTACCTTATCAAACTAGGAGTAGCAATAGGAGAGAAGGTTCTAGATTTCTCAATCCTACACGGATTGGTATTCCTTGTAACATTAGAACTAGTACTTTGTAATCCCTATATATAGGGCTCCTATTCTCAATAATAATACACACTTCTCTCATCAATCTCTCTCAATACCAATATACTTAAACAATAATAATAATCATGTGATTCCCCAAAACGACTAGAACAATGATCAAAAAAATTTATGCAAACGAACATAGAAGAAAGCAGTAAGTCGACCTAAAAGAAATAGCTTGCACAAGAAAAACTTAATCAAGGTTTTACCTTAGATAAATGAATGGTATCAAAAGGTGAATCAATATTGTACCACAAAGTGCTACTTGGAAGCAGATGATTGCAAAGATTGGCAATACAGAGAATAGTTGAAACTAACAAAAGGTAACTGATGGTACATTCTATTTTGCTAAGTTTAATATACAAGATGCTTGGTACTTGAAAGTTTATGAAACACTTGACTACTAAAAAGGAGAAGAAAAAGAAAAACCTGTTAAAAGAGGGAAAATAAAAGGAATAAAACAGAACATGAGACAGCATAACATTCAAAGAAACAAATACATGCATAAGATGGAGAACTGAAGTACCTGAACTTAGTTCGCACCAGGTCTGGCTAAGCTGTTCTTCCATTTGATCAGGATAGAGAGGTCTTGTGAGATATTACAAATGATGCTAAAACAAACGGGAAAAATTGTAGCAAGTAAATAGCATACAGAGCAGAGTACAATGCATTTGAAAACTTGTGAATCAAATTAAAGAGGAACACCAGGAGGGAAGAAGAGGTAAAGATTTGAAAAGCTTAACATGATTTTAGGAACTGGTTGCATTTAGAACATGAACGGAAGTAATCATGCACAACTGAAATTTCAAACACTCAATGCACATGTTTCCCCTGAAACTTCAACCCCAGGAAGGTGTTACAACTGTGCTACTTTAGGGAGGTGTTAATGCTTCAATGTAGACCTGATTTCGAAAAGATGATTTGCCAGTGCTGAGGAAAAGAAAGAGAGAAGGATGAACAAGTTTAATTCTTTTGAATAATGCTTCAAACAGCTTTTCCATAACAAAGCAGTCACACACTTGCTACACTGAATAGTCATGAAGGAAGAATTGTGGATAGTTTACAGTGGATTTTAAACAAAGATCTGAGCATCTAGGATACAAATCTTTACTTTGGCATCTATACAGATTATTGGAATACAAGTAATCTCACAATTGGGACCCCTAGGCAATATATGGTGAAAACCAAGAATTTCAAGATGCAGCAATTTGGTGAGGTCGCTGCTAGATTCAGCGTTAAGTAGTTTTTCACATCATTGTTGGAGGATTCACAATTGTCTAACAACTGAAAATGATTTAGGGTCTGAAGTGCTCTGGCAGATACTTTACCTGCAATAATTGCCATTGAACATCTCTCTCTCAACCCAAAATAAGAAAAATAATGTTCATCCTTATCAATGCCTTGTTTGGTTATACTAGAGCATGAACTTCCCCATCACAAAAACTAGTACTTATAAAAGAAAAGAAATAATAGGGCACAAGACATGAGGATAACCGATAAGTTTAACTAGATGGAACTGATAGAGGGAACAAGAACTAACACAAATTACACTCTACCTTTGGAAAATAAGAAGTCAGCCACTCATGTCGGTTGTCCTCAGTGCATCTTTTGTTTGCATAGCTGCCACTTGAGGTGGATACTTCTCATTCTCATAGCTGCTGCTGAATTAACACCTGATACAAAGAAAGTATAAAAGGTTACAATGACATACAACTTATGAATATAAATTGAAAAAAAAAAAAGTAATTAAGAAATCATCTTAGCAGGGTTGTATAGATAAATGCCAAGTTTATTAAGTGTCATAAACGAATGAAGAAAACAATGTTGGGGAAACTTCTTTATCAAGTCACTGCACCACTGGTTTAAGATAACTCTGGATGCAGCTAAAACAAATCCAATCCTTGTAAAATTGTAGAAAGAAAAGTTACTTAAATTTAAATCAGTAAGGAATGATAATGCAAATGGCAATCGAGGAATTGACTATAAATCAAACAGGGTATTGTTATATTTTTATTTCACTGCAAGTCTTCCTTAAAGATTGAAGTATATTTCTCCACTACCATGCATGGTCACTTTATCTTCAATGAAACACAGCAAATAACTCATACATGGGACTATGGGAGAGGTGATTGAACTATTGTGACTGGATCTTCAACCACTCAGCTTCATCTGATCTTCCCATTAAGTATGATAGAACCTGCTAAGATATAATTTATGCCATAGGTAATGCAATGGAAATCTGGTTAAAAATCTAGTGAAAGAAGAAATTTGAGAAGAGAAGAAAAGATGGTGGTTTGAAAAGCTTACCCTGCTTTAGGGATAAATCTCTGGCAAATAGGAATTGATTAACCTTGTAACTTGAATGAAATCAATCGATAATACATTTTCCTCTTGAAATATGACCAGGCATTCTAGTTTAGTATGGCAGGCATTCCGTAGCTTCACCAAACTGAGTTAAGAAAGATGAAAAATGAGACATAATAAGAAAGAAATTTGAAGGAAACAAGAAAATATAAAGAATTTGGTCAAAAAAATTACAGTCAAGTTCTGGGATGTGAGAAATCTTGAGCCATTCTGGGCCAGTCTCCTTGGTGCAACTTTCCTTGAGCAGGGGACATCCCTCAATGTAGAGCTTCTTCAATTTGGTGAGGCCTTTCATAGCATTTAGTGTAGGTAGATACTTGAGATTCTTGCAAAGCCAGATATGTAGAGTCTCAAGAGATGTAAGATTTCCCAACCATTCAGGAAGAGCCTCTAGTCCTATAAACTTTCCTATCCAGAGAGTTTTTAAAAAAGTAAAGTGCTGAATTTGTTGGGGCAGAGACTTGAGCTTAGGCCACCCCACCAACTCTAAGCTTTCAAGTTGTGAATTATGTGATGGTGGTGGAAGCTGAAAATCAGGGAAGGCGTCCAGCTCCTCCCAGAACAAACCAATTTGCAGCATCTTCAAACGAGTGAGGCGGTGAAATCCTATGGGCACATATTTGAATTTCCCACAATGACATATCAACAACTGACGGAGATTAGGTGGAATAGATTCTAGATTACAACAATCCTCCTGTATAGACAAATACTCAACAACACCCGTAGAGACTTCCGCCGGTTCATTCGTTGAGTCCGGGTGGTCGCACACATATGATACTGAAATGGATACTAGACTAGAGCAACCAGTTATACGCAGATGCTGAAGAGAGGTGCAGAATTGGATCCCACTCGGTAGGCTTAATAATCTCTGACAACGAATAATCCTCAACCTCCGGAGAGATGTGATGCCCTGTGAGATTGGAATTGATGTTAGATTGTGACAACCTTTAATCTCCAATTCCTGAAGAGAGGTGCAGTAGTTGAGCCCACTTCCTAGGCTTGACAATCCCGCACATCCTTGAATCCTCAATATCCGGAGAGACGGCGTGCCCTGTGTGATTGGAATTATCTTCAGATTTGGGCAATAATATATATGCAACGCCTGAAGAGAGGTGCAGTAATCGAGCCCAACCTCTAGGCTTGATAATCCCGTACACCTCCAGATGTACAATTCACGGAGAGATGCAATGCCCTGTGCGATCCGAATTGACTCTAGGCTGTGACAACGAGTTATTTTCAACTCCTCAAGACAAGGGAGCGTGTCAGATACATCGAGAGCAATACAAGTCAACTCATCACAATTAACTATCTGCAAATATGTGAGACTCTTGTTATTGTTCAGGATCCCTTCTGGTAGACAAGTTAGTCCCTTTACATGATCTATATAGAGATTGGTGAGAGTGGTAAGCTGAGTGCTTATATTTTCTATTGGCATGTTGTTGTCCATTTCGTCTATCCACAACCTCTTGAGACGTGGAAAACGACTCGGAGCATTTCTCAATTTGGGACAGTACCTGAGTTCCAACTCTTCGAGGCAAGGAAATACCACTACTTCTCCTGATATCCTCGGTGCTTCCATCCATTCAATGAGCTCTTGGCACCCAAGGATGTATAATGCTTTCAGTGCTGGAAACAAAGTTGTACTAGTACCATAAAACTCAGCTCCCACACATTTAAGCTTTTTCATCCTCTTAATTTCAAGAGATCTTAGATTAGGTAGATGCCCGAGTGTTGGGACTCCTTCACGACTGCAACAATTGAGTAGTCGAATCTGCTTCAAATTTTGGAGACTCGTTATCCATGACGGAAATCTCACACCCATAAAATTTTCAATCTTCAAGCTTTGCAAGTTACCATGAGGTTCCAAGCCACCTAGTACATAAGTCTGATTTTCATTAGGTAGTAATGAACTAGCATCATCTAGTACATCCGTCTGATTTTCATTAGGGGGCACGTGACTACCTAATGAACCATCATCTAGTACATCCGCCAAGCCATCGTCTGTCCACTTAAATGTTAGCTCACGTAAGTGATTCTTCTGCACTAACCTAGCATTCTTTGCTTCTTCTCCATCCCTTACATGTTGTAGCCCATCAATAATTAAGTGGCCTCTCAATTGGTTCAACCCACCCAACTCCTTAATTGCAGGACCTCTCTCCTTACCCACATTAAAGGAAGGCAGTGTTCGGAGATTAGTTAATCGCCCCAAAATCTCAGCCTCAAATTTCATCCCCTCACCAAAATAAAAATGCCTCAAGTTGATCAAATTTTGAATCTCCTTTGGACACTTTTCGAGATCCCAAGGTAACCTCAATGTTTGGAGGTTATAGAGCTTGCCAATAGACTTTGGTAGTGCTTCAATTTCTGTATCGGAAATATCTAGATACCTCAAGTGCTTCAGCTTACCAAGTGAATCTGGCAATTCCTGATTCTCTGCTTTTTGGTCTAACAACTTCTGATTCTCAGTCTCACAAAAACTTAAGACACGTAAAGCTTTAAACTTTAAGAAAATAGTATTAGAGACCTGGACATTTGAAAAGAGTGAGCGCAGTTTTGAAATTCTTGTTTCTGGCAACCTTTCTAGTATTGGAGTAGGAATCCATGCAACATGTCGAATCTCATGAGCATCCATCTCATGATTGAAGTCTGGTGTAAAGCTCTCACACTCGGATACTTCTATTGCAACATCATGCACAAGATCATGCATCTTGCATCGGGTGATAACACCATCCTCATCCTTTGTAGCATCTTGAAACAAAGAGTTCTCCAGTAGCGTATCAAAATACTTATTGCCTATATCCTCTGTTTCAATCCCTTGCTTGCTTTGGTGATCATGAGAATGATGGAGAAAACCTTGAGCCATCCATAGTTGGATCAAGTTATCTCTTTCAATTGAGGAACCTTTCTCGAGCATGGAGCAATATGCAAAACATTGTTTCAATGGTGATTTCAAATTGTCAAAACTCAACCTCAGAACCGGCATGGTCCTGTTATCCCCTCTGTTTGATGATACCTGCCATATTTTACTTTCCAGAATTGACGACCATTCGTTGCTACTATTCTTAGAACGCATCAAGCTTCCCAAAACCTACAGTTGTATGATTTTCAAATTTTAGCACAACTTAATCTATCCCTATCAAATAGTTCAACAACACATTAAATAATTAATAAGGTGAAGGTACCGTACCTTTGCTGCCAATGGAAGACCAGCGCACTTTTTGGCAATGTTCCGTCCGAGTCCCTCTAGTTCTGAAGCTATTGGAGCATTAGGATCTGCAAACGCTCTATCCTTCAATATGGACCAACATTCATCATCCGATAAAGTCTCTAGATCACACCTACGAAGTGTTTCCATGATTGATGCAACCTTGGCGCTACGGGTGGTGACAATCACAGAGCTTCCTTTGGCAGCACATAGTTGCAACAGACAACGCTTCAAATCATCCCAATCATTAGCATCCTCATTCCAAACGTCATCAAGTACAAGAAAATACCTTTTCTCTTTCAACTTCAGCTGGAGCCTTCCAATCAATGCTTCCCGACTTGAAAGATTTGCTACAGTCGCGTCATCATATGATTCCAGCATTCGACGTAAAATTGAATTGACATCAAAAGAATTAGATACATACACCCAGAATGTTATATCAAAGTACTTTTCCATTTCACCTTTCAGTTGCTTGGTAACTGAGCGAGCTAAAGTTGTTTTACCTAGGCCTCCCAATCCCACAATGGCCATCACCGAAAGAATATTTTCTTGATTGTTGGAGTTGGTCAAGGTTGCAATTATATTTGACACCACCTCATCCCTTCCAACAATGATTGCATCTTTCAAGGTGAATTCATTTTTCTCAAAGAATGAGGTTGTTTCCCTGTCCTGCATACCTTGACTGGCTGCTGCACCTCCATTTGATCTGACGAGTCCCACACCGGGTGCTTGCTTGTTGAGATCATCCAAGGATGTGTTGATGTTGTAAATCTTGAGTGCCATCTGAAGACGAAATACAACAGGATTGTTGGAGAAGAAGCCAAGTATCTTCTTATCCAGCCTTGTCTCCTTTATAACGATCCGATGAACTTCATATTGAAGTCCATCCAAGATATCTTCTGCATTATAAGTTACACTTATAAGCCTCTTCATCCACTCAGCCCTTGCCCGCAGTTCCCGATCTCCAGGTTCGTGCGCAGCATCATGTATGATATATCCCATCTGAGTTGAGGATTCTTTGAGCTTATTCAGTTCCTTGCGGAACCCCCAGACGATATCAAGTCTCAACTGATCAGTAGCAAGTGAAGCCACCTTACTCACCACTCCTCCGGCAGCCGAAGTAAGGAGAGAGAGTACAAACATCTTTTCCGGGGTAAGAGTCTCCCTCTCAATCTCAATGGTGAATACTAATCACACAGGCCGAGAGCGATCAAGTAGTCTGTTGTTCTATCCTTTTTTCTAAGTCAACAGAAGATTCATAGAAAAGGTCCAAAGGCCAGAGAGGTAATGGAGGGTCCAGCCGTCCAGCAGAGGCACAAAATAATTGAAATTCAATTATTGGTTCCAACACTTGATTTTATTTATTTAATTTTTTTTTTAATCTTTACTTCTGCTTTCTTATTTCTAACACCATATACTCATTAGGTATGTAATGGTTTCAGTTTTGCATAAACCAAATCTAGTGGTTACTTGGGCTTGATGGTTAAATAAATTAGGAGCAGGTAATCTAACTGATAGCATATATATGAGTTACCCTGTTACATGTATTTTTCAGGATTATGTATCTCCTTTTAATTGCACCAAATCTAGTGGTTAGTTGGGCTTGATGGTTCAAGCAAGCCAAATCAGTCAATTCTAGAGATGGTGCAACTCAATACTGCAGCCGAAACTACCACTATATTTCCTTATCAAAACTGAAGATGTTTCAATTTGATTAATCTTAGCACTGAACTTTAAATTTTTAGTACCGTACGTACACTCTCAATGTCTGCAGGTTATAGAGCTTGCCAAAAGACATTGGGAGAGCTGTGATTTTTGTCTTGAAAATTTGACCTATCAACTTGACAATAGAAATTGACAACTGCTCTGTATCAGCCCTATATAAATGTAACCCATGCAAAGCTCTAAACCTTGGAATGTGTTATCTGCAGGGACATTGTCATTCAACAATAGTAAGCAAAATCTCCCAACAGTTGTTTCTCGCATGATTTCAAGTGTTGAAGTAGGAATCCCTGAAACATGTCGAAGCTGATGCGTATGCCACCTCGAGCTCTCACGTTCAGACAGTCTACGGAAGGGATTCTAATACACTATCAAAAAACACCTGCCTGTATCTTCCATCTCTTGATTACTTTTGTTAAGCAATCCTTCTGCCATCCAGAGTTGGACTCTAACTATGAATAATATGTTGAAATTTAATATCCAAGTTGTTTCAATATGTTATGGTTGTTGCTTTATTGTCTAAAGGTTCAAGTTGCTCTAGTAATTTTGACATCTTATATCCTTGATGTGTGACGCAAATATATATGACAATTGACAAAGAAAAGAAAAAGAAAAAAAATAAGAATTCAAATACAGCATGCAGATTCAAAATGAAAATGTTTAATGGTACATAGCTTTGCCACTGATGGTACGCCCGCACACGTTTTAGCAATCAACCTTCCAATTTCCAATTGATCTGAATCTATCAGAGAACTACTACCACTTGGGAATGTTCTATCCATCAAGATGGACCAACATTCTTAGTTGAATAAGTTTCAAATCACACATATGACTTCGAAATGTTTCAGTGATCAATGTGACATTGGAAATGCAGGTACTGACAATTCCCATGTTTACCCGAACGGATCTGAGTATTAACAAACAACTCTTCAAATCGTTCCAATTTTTAGTCTTATCATTCCAAACATCCTCAAGTATGGGAAAACCTGACAACTCTAATTGAAGGTGCTGAAGCAATCCCTGCTGACCTTCCACCCCTGCCTTTGCTCAGTTAAGTAATCCTCAGATCCGTCTTAACATTGAATTGAAGTCAAAAGTCATACATAAACACACCCTTATTTTTATTAAGGGTTATTATCACAAATGGTATCTGAACTTATCTTCTATTTTATCGATGGTACCTGAACTTCAATTTTGATCACAACCAGTACCCGAACTTTTCGATTTCATTTTAAATGGTACCAAAGGCCACATTCCGTCACTATTCCGGTCAAAAAAGCCAAATCTTAAAAATAAAAAAACAAGTTCAAGGCAAGTCTATTACCAAAAAATCATCACTATATATGATTGCAACCCTTGAAATCATCAAAAATCATCACTATGATTGCCTCCCATGCCGTTTTTAGTCGGAATAGTGACCGGAGGTGGCTCTAGGTACCATTTAAAATGAAATCGAAAAGTTCGGGTACTGGTTGTGATCAAAATTGAAGTTCAGGTACCATTGATAAGATTGAGGTATAGTTCAGGTACCATTTGTGATAATAACCCTTTTATTAAAGTGCAGTACCATCTTCTTCATCTGCTTTGAACTACTAGTCTCTGAAAACCTCATATTGGAATCCATCTGAGACATCATCAGCATCATGGGCAATCGAAAGCTTATTCACCCAGTCTTCCAATGCCTCACTTCCATCTTCAGGTTTCTCTGCAGCATCATGAAACACTTTCCAATCCAGTATAAGGATTCACCCAGTTTCTTCAGTTTTTCTGTTAAGCCTCAGGCAAGGATGAATTGTTCCAATGCAAGGTTACTTTAGCAAGTATTCCCTCAACAGCAAAAGTAAGCAGAAGGTCTACAAGCCATCTCTCCTTCTCTTTGCAACAGAAATACTAAATTTCTAAACTGTGACACAGACACAGACCAACTGTTTCTCTCTTATAACCAAGGTAAGAATTTCAATTTATAAAGTGAGAGATGTAGGCTTGACAATGTTGCCTTTTATAGAACTAGAAACTTCAATTTCATAATTGAGGATCGTTTCCTGCGCATTCACATGGCACAAGCATTATAAGCAACCAGACCATATTGTTCAATTCATTAAGTTGATGTATGATCATTATATTATGGAGGAAGATGCCTGCAAGCTGTTAAGGCATAAGCAGTCAAGTCACTGTTTAATCCCTTTCATTTCTAGGGTTGACAATTTTATATCATGATCATATATTATAACAATTGCAATAAGAATGCAGGGGAGGTGCCAACCTAGGAATTTCAGTCATATCTGTTTAGAATGGGTTACTGTCACACTCCTAATAAGAATCATATGTCAAAGAATCTCACTTAATTATAAACAAAAAGTAATTAAAAAGTATTGCAAATCACTACACCAGTGGAGTCGTTTTATGTTTAATTTACTCATAATGTTTTAGCAACTAACATCACCTTGCAATGAAGCAGGGTTCTTCCTCATCCTAATGTAGTCCCCTCAAAACAGTTTATTTTCTAGCAAATATAAGATACAAACTGACACTTTCAATCTATACCAATAGTTTATTGACAAATTCATATATAGTGTATACAATGAATGCTTCACAAACAGGGTATCTGTTAAATCGTAATAATTCAACAGAAATATCAATGAAAAATTCAGGGTTCATAAAACTTCAGCCTAAACATTTCAAAAAAAAAAAAAACTTCAGCCTAAGATAGCAAAACCAAAGCATTGAGAGATAGGACATTAAGTACACTTATGTCACAACGAAGGTCTACAGTATTAGTCATCAATAATCTTTAGCCAGTGAAAGACTGAATTGGGCAATAAGCATCACAATCCACCTAACTCTCTGCTTCAAAAATGAAGCGCCACCCATGACAAATTTAAAAACACAGCACCAAAAGAGTTTCAAGGAAAATAACCTGAAGATGATGAGAAACCTCTATGTTGTCCATATCTACTTCCAGTTCCAAAAACCAGACAGAGCCAGGTCCATGAACAGCTCACATTGCAAAATTTTCAAGAACAAATTTACAAAAAAAGCTAAGCGAGAAGCCCAAAACAAAAATCAATAAATATATCAGAATGTCCTGAAGATAAGGGAAGGGGCAAGAAGGATTCGCTTTTCACTTTATTTTGCGAACCAATTTAAATTCCAACGCTTAGATAGAAAGTCAAGAATGAAAAGTATGTCAGTATATTAGTTTCTAGTGTAATCATATAACTAAATGAATTATGGTAAATACTCAATAGTCTATAAGCATTTCCTATAAAGTAAAATGTAACCAAAGTATCCTAAATTCAAAACCCAGAAATCAATATCAAATCAACTTTTGAGTATTCAAGACAACAAAGTCACTAATTACAGCCACGCTTTACCACCTGAAAACAAAATCCTAAAGTATAGCTAAGAAACTGCACCACAAAACCAGAGCTACAACACGGATCATAAATGAAGGTTACTATAAAGCTGGAGGATCAGAACTTGAAAATGCAATTCACTGAATGTTCTTGAAAAATATTAGGGACGCAACAAGGGTGTGGGTGAGTTATATCATATAGGATATAAGAATAAAATTTACAATGGCATAAGAATGTTCTTGATGTTGTAGGAGAATAGAACTGTGTTTATTATTGATAATAGGAGCCCTTTAAATAGGGAGTTACAAGGTACCAAAAAGGTAATAGAATCCGATTACAATTGAATACCTAGAACACATTCCTATTACAACTCTAAACCCTAGTTTGTAGAGGCACACATTATGTCGATATCCTTCAACACTCCCCCTTGTGCCGCTCAAACTTGGTGATGACGCTTTGATTGTTGCCTCGTTAAAAACCTTGCCAGGTAACAAAAACCCTGTGGGACAAAAATAACCCTGGTCGAAGGACAAAAAGAGCACAACACGTCCTTCACTCTTCGAGATCGAACATGTAGACATCATACCTCCCCCTGATGTCCATATCTCCCCCTGATTGCTACAATCATGGGAGTTCGGATAACTTCCTTAATCCGATGCTCTTCACATGTTTCTCGAAGGTGGATTTTGGTAACGACTTAGCAAATAAGTCCGCTACATTATCCTCAGATCGGATTTGGTTCACTTCAATATTTAGAAGTGCTTGTTGTCATTTTGATGGAGGGGAGGAGGAGCACGGAAGGTGGCATTTTGCCTTGTGGGGTCCGATCCCACACTTCCGTTATCTCTTTTCTCTGTAGGGATAGAACAAGCCCATATCAATCGTACCTCTCAAATATCGAAAGATTGTCTTTATACCAATCTAATGGCGTTGCGTTGGCGCGGGGCAATGTCTAGCCAACAAGTTCATAATAATTGAGGTGTCCGGTCTTGTATTGTGCTAAGTACAATAATGCGCCTATTGTACATAAGTAAGCACTTCTGCTATTAACACGTCTTCGTCATCATCCCTGGGACGAAACGGATCCCTTTTAGGGCCAAGACTACGGACGACCATGGGAGTGCATCTTTGACTTTATCAAAATGCCTAAGCATCTATTGACACGGTATACAAAACCGTGTTCTCCCAAGGTCCTTCCTCTCAAACTCGGATTTCAGGTGTTCAGCGGTTTTTCTTAACTCACAAGGGTTCCAATTATGTTTATCAACATAAACCGCGACAATTGCAAATCCGGAACTTGTCATGGAAACGCGTAGGCATAGTTCATCATATCCCTTCCCAATCAAGTAGTCACTTTAGTGAGCGTTTCAACTTCGTTGCAAACGCGCTCCGTGGTCTAGAGCCACTTGACTTGGGTAAATGAAGTTCACAAGAACCTTCATTATATTCCGTATCTAGATCCCCATAAAGATACGTAGTGACCACATTTGTAAGCTGCATGTTCAGTTATTTGGAAACTACCAAACTGACAAGGTAGTGGAGTGCAATGACATCCATTACGAGAGAATATGTCTTCTCGTAGTCGATTCCAGGGCTTTTTGTGAGAAGCCTTGCGCCATAAGGCGAGATTATCATCTCTTTTTCTCATCACGCTATTTAACGAAGACCTATTAATGTCAACAGGTTTTATGTTAGGAGGTGTTGGCATCTCAGGCCCGAAATCCTTCCTCTTCGTTAGTGAATCCAATTCAACCTGGATCGCATCTTTCCATTTAGGCCAATTTTCTCTACGTTGGCATTCTTCAACGGAGTAAGGTTCGATGTCATTGGTCTCAATAATTCACGTCCCCATGTACACTAGTGTAGTTCGTAGAGATCTCTATATTCTCAGGAATTGGTTCTAACATTGAGGCATCCCCCAACGATGTCTCTTGGACATAACCACAATCCAAAATATTCTCATGAGACGGATTTTGAGTATCAATGATCAATGGATCAAGTTGTGCCAAACTCGCTCTCTTCTTAGGGCGAGAATCCATCGAACCTATGGGTCTCCTACTCTCTCTAGCGGAACCCATGGCCTATGACGCCATTATGCCACCTTTGTGGCGTCACCATACCACCATCCATAGTGGTGTTGCCGTACCCATCTTCTGGGTGGCACCATGTCCTCTTGTGGGGACATCAATCCTTGCAGGCATGTTTACAGCAGGTATATGTGATCTCGTCACTTTTAGGGGATCAAGATGAGACATAGTGGGGACAGACCACGACAATTTCTGTCGTTCATGTTGAACATTGACGTTCTAATCTCCCCCTAACGACGGGAAGACTGTCTCATTAAAGTGACAATTCGCAAATCTAGCGAAATAGAGATCGCCTGTCAAGGGTTCTACATAGCGGACTTATAGTTGGAGACTCATGTCCAACAAATATATATATGCATTCGTTGCAATGACTCATGTTGATGCGCTGTGGCGGCGCAATTGGCACATGAACCGCACACTCAAATATGCATAAATACGAGATATTAGACTCGAACCCAGTCACTAGCTGTAACGCAAATAAAAGTTGAGTGGCTGCTATGAGTCGTAGACGAATTAGCATAGCTGCATGCGATATTGCATAACCCAAGCGGAAATATTGGTGCGCATTACCAATGTCCGGGCTACCATCGTAGTCGTTTAATGGTGGCTTTTCCGCGAGACCAATTGGGTGTGTACATGGGAATACGATACTTAATATCAATATCCAATGATATGCAATAGTCATCGAAAATTGTCGATCTAAACTCTTTAGCATTATCAAGTCAAATTGACTGAATCGGATGATCTGGGTAGTGAGCCCGTAGCCATATGTTATGTGCTAGGAGTGTAGTATAAGCAGCATTACGAGTGGATAATGGCACAACACATGACCAGCGTGTTTGCGTATCAACCAACACCATAAAACATCTATACGGTCCGCAAGTTGGTTGATCAAATCCATAGAATTCCCTTAGATTCTTTGTAAGAATGGAATTATTTCCTCAATCTCCTTTGCATAGGATGGTCTCAATCCTAAATAACAGGCTTTACAGAACGAAACATGGGCTTTATAATCAACCAATGAGGCTTTTGGTTAAGCCATAATGTCACAATAGACTTGAGAAGTAGAGAGAGGAGTTTATGGCGTCAATGCCATGTATTTGCCGCAGGGGGTAGGCGGCGCTGGCCATGTATGTCCGGTCTTTGCACAATCATGGCGCCATGAGGTGCATGTGCAGCTCCTCGAACCAATTCTTGGTTCTTACTTCTTTTCGTTCTGAAAATGGATGTCCGTGTAAAGTCTTTAATACATGGATCATCATGCCAAAGCCTATATGTGTCAGAATCCCATAAGTCGTCTCTCATGACATGGTTGGATTCAATAACTCGAATAGTGGTTGCATACAACCCACTAGAGCGACACATAAGTTTCTCTAATACTCGTTTATGTTCGTAGTCATTAGAGGTGATGCAAAGGAACTCTGTCCATTCTCATAATGTGTTTCCACATGAAAACCATTGGCTCTTATATAATAAAGTTCGAATTAAGGTATGTCCAAGACATTAAGTAAAAGAATTGACACTTTATTAATAGCCAACGATTACATCAAAGTTTCCAAAATCTAATCCAAAATAAAATCAAACTAAGACATATTGTAGTCACTCTATCCGTTTGGTAACTCCAATCAAATATGACCAGGAAAGTAGAGAGAGATGTTGGTGGAGCGAGGCTCTCTTAAGTACCAATAATCTCAATGACTTTCCTACACATCATATTTTATTGGGTCCGCCACATAAGAAAGAGTTAATACAATTGTCATTTATTGACTAAGGCAAATTGCCATTACAAAAGTTCTTGGAAAAATAAAAGGACTAATCTAATCAAAGTCTGCTGCATCCTTGTGCACTTCATCTTCAGCTTTGAAGTCCTCTATGGTGAGATTGACATCTCCACCATCTTCTTCTTCTTCTGCAAGGTACACTTCTTGCTCTCTCAGGTCCCTGTATGCCCTGTATCTTTCAGCTAGTTCCTCACTTGCCTTGCATTGCTTGAACCAATGCTCAATTGATCCACATCGATGACACTCATCATTGTGGTTGCCTCCCTTTAATTGAGGTGCACGTTGCGGGCGTTCCCTAGGAGGGTTGGTGCCACCACCACGACCCATGGCGCCACCATTACGGCTAGGGATACCACGACCTCCTCTCCCAAGTGTGTCATTACCACCACGTGTATCCACACCAAACTTGCGGTTTCCTTCCTGGTTAGGGCGGTTATATGGACCCATACGTCCATCATATCCCTTATTCATAGGGTTCCGCTCCTTGCGCCCTCCTTTGGGTGCATTATAATTCGCCTCATGAACGCTCTTAGTTCCAATGGGCCTTGAATTATAATTCCTCACGAGTATGTTATCATGTTTCTCAGCTACAGATATAATATTGATAAGCTGATGAAACCTCGTGATCCGTCCGGCATTGACTTCAGTACGATATTGCTTTGATATCACAATGGCTGAAACGGGGAAGGTGGAGAGAGTCTTCTCAATTAGCTCTTGCTCTGTGATAGGTTTTCCACAAAACCTCAACATGGATTGTATGCGAAGAGCTTCTGAATTATATTCAGCAACAGACTTGAAGTCAGCAAAGTGCAGATTGTTCCATTGAACCTTCAAGTCAGGGAGGAGGGAATCTTGGACATTGCCAAAGCGCTCTTCTAGCGCTACCCATAGCTCTCTTGCATCCTTGATCGACATATACTCCAATCTGAGTGCTTTGTCCATATGACGTCGCATCAAGATGACTGCTTGAGCATGTTTTGCAGGTGTTGGGATGAACACAAGATCCGGGTTAGGTGCCTGGATTATGGGCAATATTCCCTTTGAAGTGAGATGGTTCTCAACATCGGTTACCCAGCTATGGTACTCCGAGCTTGTTGAGTCAAGCATGGGAAAGTCGAGCCTAGGTTCATTCGACATCCTGAAAATAAGAAGAGAAGATATATTAGTTTCGGAGCTAAACTTCCACGAAAACTAAAATAATAAGATTTCCGAGCTATGCTACCAAGAAATCAATTTCCAAGAATCTCTTTTGGATTAGACCAAACAATGATGTTTTTAATATGGTCACAATTTGATGCTTACGGACGCTCTTAGTCCAAGCATTGTGAATGCTCTTAGTTCACACGAACACTCTTAGTTCGTTTAATTACGAACACTCTTAGTTCGTTTAATTACGAACACTCTTAGTTCGTTAAGCGTGAATCCCCACAATTCCGCTTTGTTAAATACTCAAAATCATTTGGCAACATATATTCCAATATTTGCAGAAAATAAAAGGAATTTAAATACAAGAAAGCAACAACCTTAATTATAAAAACTTACGTGATTGTTCTTGGCTTGAGGACACGCGCGTGTTGATGCAGGCGTGTAGCTAAATTAGGATTGCTGGAATCTGGTCAGAAATTGGCAGTTGCTGGGCTGCCTTCTCCCTTCCTTTTTTTTTCTTCCTCCCTTTTTTTTCTTTCTTTTTTTTTCTTTCCGGGCCCAGCCCTTCTCCTTCCTTTTTTTTTCTTCCTCCTTTTTTTTTTCGGGCCCAGCCCTTCTCCTTCTTTTTTTCTTTTCGCGTCTTCTTTCTTCCTTCTGGTTCTTCTCCTCTGTTTTTCTTCGTTCGGTGTTGCGCGGCTTGAGGTGGCAAGTGTGGGCAGGGCCGAACTGGGCAGGATGTGTGCAGGGCCGAGTGGGCGGGCGGACTAGGCAGCGCGGGCTACAGTGGAGGCGGCTGGAGGGCTGTAGGAGGGCTACAGCAGGCAGGTGCGCAGCAGGTCGGCAGGGGACGTGCGGCAGTGGGTTGCAGGCTTGCGGTAGGCCGGCAGGAAACAGTGCGGGCAGCAGGGGCTGCAGTGGGCTGCGGCTAGGCTGTTGGGGTGAGGCCGGTGTGCGGAGCTGCAGGGCGAGTAGCAGGGGGCTGCAGGGAGACCGGCAGGAGGCTGCAGAGGGAGGTTGGCTGGAGGCTGCGGCAGATTTTGGTCTTTTAGGGTTTTAGGGTTTTTTTTTTCTTTTCGGCTAGGGTTAGAACTCGTGCTGATAACGTGTTGTAGGAAAATAGAATTGTGTTTATTATTGATAATAGGAGCCCTTTAAATAGGGAGTTACAAGGTACCAAAAATGTAATAGAATCCGATTACAATTGAATACCTAGAACACATTCCTATTACAACTCTAAACCCTAGTTTGTAGAGGCAATTATGTCGATATCCTTCAACACTTGACATTTTTTATGCAGGAGACAGCAATATGTCCTGATCTACATGGTCATAGGCCTTCTCAAAATAAATTTTGAAAACCAATCCTTCCTCGCTCTTATATCTAAGTGCCGCCGCAACCTCATTTGCAATTAAAACTACGTCTAAAACCTGCCTAAGTGTAGGCCCCTTGAGATTGTGAAATAGTATCATTAAGCAATTCCCTCAGTCTTTGAAACAATCCTTCAGCAATAATTTTGTACAAGCTTGAAACTAAGCTAATTGGACCTGATATCCCTTAGGGATCATACGTACATATGTTTCATTGGCAATATCATTAATTATACCATCTTTGCAAAACTCTGAAAAATCACATAAAATCTGCTTTTAAAACCCTACAGTGCTGATACATGGCTCAAGAATAACCATCAGGACCTGGTAACTTTACTTTGCCACAATCAAAATCGGCTTCCTTGTTTCCTTGTTCTGCAACGGCCTATCCAACCAACTAGCTTTCCCAATCATACTTAGTATTACGTTTTTTAACAAAAAAGTAATTAATTGATCCTCAACAGTTCTCCCCTCATCTAAGGTGAAAGAATCATCAGTATATTCTAATCTTTCATTAGAATTCTAATTTTTTTTCTGCCACTTACACTTCATCAAACATTCTTGAATTGCCATCACCGTCTCTAGCCCATGGCACTTTCGCCTTTTGCCTCCACATCATCTCTTCCTTGAAAATCGCTCTCCAAAAACTTCCATTCATTGACAATTAATTTTATCACTTCCAATTTTCTCATGAACTTGTTAGCTTCCCAACCTTGAATCCCCCCACTCTTCCACCATTCTTTGAAACAGTTTGGAGGAGTTCTACTCCACAAATACTTTCAAACCTAAAAGCAGTCGGACCCTTTCTTAATTGGTTTGAATCCAACTGAATAGGATAGTGAACTGAAGGTTACGAAGTAAGAGCTATTTGCCTGACATGGGGAAATTCCTCCTCCCATTTGTGGAATTTGCAAAGGAGCATCAAGGAAAATGTCACCAAAACAAAAATAAAATAAAAGATATGATACTAGAGATGAAAGTTCAAGCCAAAATTGAAATGCAAAGACTTATTATTTCATTGCTTTTGATATTGATAACATACATATTGACAACACACATGAACTAAAACAAAACTACTATATCCATGAGTACATGGCAGCAGCAATGAGGATCGAAATAGATGAGGCAAAAGTAGATAAACTACTAGATGCATTAGGTAGACGGTACACAAGTAATTACATTAAATTTTGGACAAAGAAAAGCACATCTGAAAGCTGTAGTTCTGACTAGCATCCATATTTGTAGTCATCTTGAGAAGACTGCAACTTAACAACCATCTACACATACATGGAGTACATTATCTGTGTTCAGGACTGCAGAGTCTTTATTCTTATTATTTTTTTCCATAACGATCCAGCAACTAACATCGCCTTCCAACAAAGCATGGTGCTTCTTCATCTTAACGCAGTCCCCTCACCCAACAGTTTATTTTCTAGATATATTACCAACTGAAACTCCTCCAGTCTCTACTAACAGTTCATTGAATAAACATATAAAGTGTACACAATGACTTCACAAACAGAGACCATCTGTTAAAGCTCCTAATAATCTCAAGACAATCATCAATAATAAGTTCAGGATTGTGATGAGAAAGTTGGGTTCATAAAACTTCAGACTAAGATAACGAAACCAAATCATTAAGAGATAGGACATATAGTACACCATGTATGTCCTCAGCAAGGCTTATAGCATTATAGTATTAGTTTATATCACCGATCTTTAGCCAGTGAATGACTGTGAACTGGACAATAAAAGTCAAAATTCACCTAACTCTAATTCAAACAATGAAATGATACCCATGACATATTTGAAAACAAAGCACCAAAAAAGTTCAAGGAACATAACATGAAGAGGAATGGGCGATTGGGATTAGAAACCTGGATACGATCACATGACTTCAAATTCCTGAAAACCAAAGAGCGATTTGAGCAACTCAAAACTCAAACCACCTGCGCCTACCACCAAGTCACTAACACTCTCACAGTCTCACTTACTGGCCTTTCTGAGCTGCAAAATTTTGAAAAATAATATAACAAAGAAAACAAAACGAGAGGCCCAAAACAAAAATAAATTGAAAATAGCAGAAAATCAGGAAAATAGGGGAAAGGGCTTGAAGGGTTTACTCTGGGACCAGGTACGAAGGTGAGTCTGATGAGATTGTTTTTGCTTTTTCTACTTTTTTTTTTTTTGGGTTAAATATTTTATTGATCATGAGATACAATAAAAGAAGACAAGAGCTCCACATCAAGGAGACCTGACCCAAACATCAAGAACCAGAAATCTACACCAAATATAATTACTTGTTGAAGGAATATCGATTTAGTGTGCCTTATCAAACTAGGAGTAGAAATAGGAGAGAATGTTCTAGATTTCCCAATCCTACACGGATTGGTATTCCTTGTAACATTAGAACTAGTACTTTGTAATCCCTATATATAGGGCTCCTATTCTCAATAATAATACACACATCTCTCATCAATCTCTCTCAATACCAATATACTTAAACACGTTATCAGCACGAGTTCTAACCACAAAGCAAAAACCAAAAACCCGAAAACCTTTTTCACCAAAACTGCCGCAGCACCTAGCCCCTTGCTAGCCCGCCTGCTCCTGCAGCCCTCTCGGTCTGCCTACCTGCGTGCCTACTGCCCCAGCAGCCCCTAGCCCGAGCTAGCCAAGCCTTCGCTGCAGCCTGCTCCTTGCGCGCCCCTGCGCTCCGTGCTGCCCGCCTACGCGCTCGTGCGTCTGCAGCCCCGCATCGCTGCACTGCTGCTCCTGCAGCTCTGCCGCACATCTGCTGTTCCTGCAGCACCTACGCGCCCCTGCGCACGCATCCCTACTGCCCCTGCAGCACCAACGCACACCGACTGCACCTTTCCTCTTTCCTGTGCACGTCCGTCTGTTTGCAGGCTCCGAAACATCTAGTTCGGAACCTCGGATCAAAATCTTTTCTTCATCAAAGTTGTTCATCTCTGTCTCTTCCATCTGACCTCCGAATTTCAGCCTTATCGGAGTTATTTTGACACCAGTACAACAATCAAAGTGAAAACTGTTCAGAAGAGAATTTGCTCCGAATTTCAACAAGCTTGACCTTATAAACATTCGCTGCACGCCTCTACTCGGATTGCTTCGCTCCATCACGCCTGCATCGACACGCGCGTGATCCAAATACAAGTAAGTATTCAAGAGTAAGTTTTGAAGTTCCTATAATTCAAATATTTCTTCTTTTCTCGGGGACTTGAAAACCTCCCTTCTTCTACATCCCACCTTTCTTATAACGTGGGTTCGATTCTTGAAAAGCGGAATCGTGGGGATTCATGCAATTAACGAACTAAGAGCGTTCGTAAGACTTCGGACTAAGAGAGTCCGTAAGCATCGATTTAACGAACTAAGAGCGTTCGTATGCTACGGACTAAGAGCATTCGTGAGCATCTATTTTGACCATTCAAACATCATTGTTTCGGTCTAATCCAATTGTTCTTGGAAATCGATTTCTTGGTAGCATAGCTCGGAAATCTTATTTATATTAGTTTTCGTGGAAGCATTGACTCCGAAAATAACTTGTTCTTGTTTCATCTTTCAGGATGTCAAACATGAACAAACTCGATTTTGTTCCATTGGATTATGCAGGCAAAAGGTACTTAATTTGGGTCACTGATGTCGAGGTCCACCTTATTGCCCGTGATTTATTGCATACAATCCAAGAGCTTTGTCCTATAGAAACAGCTCCAGACCCTCAAACTGAGAAAGATAATTCCAAGGCACTTGCCTTCATGAAACGTCACATGGATAGTGACCTACAGTTTGAGTTCATAAATGAGGATAGCGCCATAAAGCTTTGGCATGCGCGTCGCGAACGATATGGCAATGTTCGTGACTCCATACTTCCGAATACAGAAGCAGAATGGAAAGATATTCGCTTCTCTGAATTTGACACTGTCATGCAATTTTATTCGGAAGCTCTCAGCATCAGAGCAATGATGCGTCTCTGTGGAAAAACAATCACAGAAGACCAATTGATTGAGAAAACCCTCAATACCTTCCCCGTCTATGCTATGAGGTCCTCTGACTTACTCCGGACTCATGTAAATGCAAGACGGATCACAAGTTTTCAACAGCTTATTGAAGCTATGGCCACTACTGAAAGACATGGCAACGAACTTGTGCAAAGAAGATTTGATAGGCTTCAAGATAACTATCAAGAGCATCGTCCTATGGCTAGAGAAAGTCGCCATCGACGTCATGATCCATACGATCGAAATGCTCAAGAAGGTAATCGCTTAAGGCGAAAATCCCACGACCGTAGGAGGCGTGATTTTGAGGGATATAGGGTTGGAAACCATGGAGCCAACGTTGGCCATGGGCACCACTTTCCAACGCCACCAGTCCTAGGGACTATGCATATTGCGCCAATGCGCCTCAATCAAGGGAGAATCCTCTTTATGGTGTCTATTTCTGATATGGAACGTCTGATCAATGGACCTGAATTTGCAATATACCTACGGAGGTAGTCGCATCATGTTGATCAAGACTTCGAGTTCACAAAGACTTTAAATCTGGCGATGAAGACAAAATGCCGCAGATTTTTATAGTCTTTATTTTTTCCAAGAATTATGTAATGGCTATTATGCCTTAAATCAATAAAATGACTTATTGTATTAACTTTTTCCCTCTAGGCGTACTCAAGAGTACTTGTGATGTCTAGGCAAGGTTTGATCTGAGAGAACGGTTTTAAAAGTGAGCAACGCTCCACCAAAATCTCGCCTTAACTTACCTGGTCACAACTAAATTGAAATTACCGAACGGATTGAGTGACTATGATTTGTCTACGGTTTGATTTTTATGTTGGATTAGATTATGGTCACGAAACTTTGATGTAATCATTGGCTATTATTAATAAAGTATCGATCTATTTTATCTCATGTCATAGACATATTTTTCGAACTTTATTACTTCAAAGATATAAGAGCCAATGGTTTTCATGCGGAAAAGCATTGTGAGAATGGACAAGAGTTCCTTTGCATCACCTCTAATGACTAAGGACAAAAAAGAGTCTTAGAGAAACTTATGTGTCGCTCTAGTGGGTTGTATGCAACCACTATTCGAGTCATTGAATCCAACCATATCATGAGAGATGATTTATGGGATTCCGACACATATAGGCTTTGGCACGACCGTTTGGGACACCCAGGTCGTGACATGATGATCCGTATATTAAAGACTTCACACGGACATCCATTTTTCAGAACAAAAAGAAGTAAAAATCGGATTTTGGACACCGAAAGAGCACATGCGCCTCACGGCGCCGTTCACCCCCAGGACCGGCCATCCTTGGCCGGCGCCTCCGTCCCCCTGCGGCCTCAAGGTGGCATTGACGCCACCAATGCTCTTTCTACTCCACATTTTACTTCTAAAGTCAATTGTGACTTCGTGGCTCAACCAAAATCCTCATTGGTTGTTTCTAAAGCCCATCATTCGTTCTGCAAAGCCTGCTCTTTAGCAAAATTAGGATCGAGACCATCCTATGCAAAGGACCCTAAAGAAAATATACCATTCTTGCAAAGAATCCAAGGTGATATTTGTGGACCTATTCAACCATCATGCGGACCATTTCGATATTTTATGGTATTGGTTGATGCATCGACACGCTGGTCACATGTCATGCTATTGTCCACAAGGAACGCTGCATTTGCTAAACTCCTAGCACAAATAATTAAGTTACGGGCTCACCACCCTGATCATCCTATTAAGTCTATAAGATTAGACAATGCTGGGGAGTTTACATCAAAAACTTTTGATGAATATTGCATGTCCATTGGGATTGATGTTGAACATCCAGTTCCTCATGTTCACACCCAAAATGGTCTCGCAGAAGCCGCCATTAAACGTCTACAAATGGTTGCTCGAGCATTGGTGATGCGCACCAATCTCCCTATTTCTGCTTGGGGCTATGCAATATTGCATGCAACTGTGCTTATTCGTCTGAGGCCCACTGCCACTTAACCCTTCTCTGCGTCCCAGATGGTTACTGGGTATGAGCCTGATGTCTCACACTTACGCATATTTGGGTGTGCAGTTTATGTGCCTATTGCGCCTCCACAGCGCACCAAAATGGGTCCTCAACGACGATTAGGCGTTTATGTTGGATATGATTCTCCAACGATTATCCGCTACATAGAACCCTTGACAGGCGATCTCTTTACCGCTAGATTTGCGGATTGTCACTTCGATGAGACAGTCTTCCCGTCGTTAGGGGGAGATAAGAACATCAATGTTCAACAGGAACGACAGGAATTGTCGTGGTCTGTCCCCACTCTGTCTCATCTTGATCCCCGAACCGCACAGTCCGAAATTGAAGTGCGGAGAATTCTCGATCTTCAGAACGTAGCAGAATCGATGCCTGATGCGTTTTCTGATATCGCTAAAGTGACGAGATCACACATACCTGCTGCAAACGTGCCTGCAAGGATTGATGTCCCTAAAAGTAGAGGACATGACGCCAACTCAAGAATGCATGAGCATGGCGCCAACGTCCCATCTCACAGTGATGGTGACGTTATGGCTAGGCCCACGGCTCCTGCCAGGAAGCGCGGGAGGCCCATAGGTTCGATGGATTCTCGCCCAAGAAAGAAAGCGAGTTTGGCACACAATAATCCATTAATCATCGATGTGAATAATCCATCTCATGAGAATATTCCGGACTATGGTTATGTCCAAGAGACATCATTGGGGGACGCTCCAATGTCAGAACCAACTCCAGAGAATAGAGAGATCTCCATAAATTACACTAGTGTACATGAGATGATGGATAGAAATTCTATGGCGATTGATGATGCATTTGCATATCATATTGCAAAAGGAATTATAGAATATGATGATATCGAACCTCGCTCTGTTGAAGAATGTCAACGAAGAGCAGATTGGCCTAAATGGAAAGATGCGATCCAGGTTGAATTGGATTCACTAACAAAGAGACAGGTATTTGGGCCTGTAACGCAGACACCCCCAAGTGTAAAGCCTGTTGGCCATAAATGGGTCTTTGTTAGAAAGTGTAATGAGAAAAATGAGGTGGTAAGATATAAAGCCCGCCTTGTGGCGCAAGGTTTCTCACAACGCCCTGGAATCAACTACGAGGAGACATATTCTCCCGTAATGGACGTTATAACTGTAGTGACCCGAGAGGGGGTCCCACAGCGCCGCGACTCCGAGCCAATGAGGAATCGACATGTCACGAATGGCATCTCGATAGCTCATCAACCCGAAACCGCAAGGCCTTTTGAGTTTAGGTTGTTGGTTTACAAAACACTTTCTTGGACAAATCATTCTAGCAACCTAACAACACATTTTCAAAAGCGGAATTCGAAATGGGCTAAGAGTTTTGGGCTTGCAATCGGAGCCCAATGTGGAAAATAAAACGGATCACTAAGTAACTACTAGAATGGGAGACGCGCCCCAGGGTTACGGGTCTCCCGGAATTTTTGTAAACGAGTAGGAAATAAGTAAAAAGTAAATAAACTAGCTACTACAAAATCCGATTAAGGACCAAAACCTTCTTTTGATAAAACTAAAGAGAAATGCGCCAAGCCGTGCCATGTGCCTCCCCTGTACGCTTCCCGACCACATGCTCGAAACCTGCACACTATAGTAGGGGTGAGCTTTCGTCCTCGCATGCCCAGTAGGGGCCGACCCAACCATGCTAGGTTTGAAAAATAATATACTTGAAAATATTACTACATAATATTGTGCACGTTTATTGAAAAATGCTTTAAGAAAAGTGGCAACCACAAACATTTGTTTTCTTTTATAAAGCATATGCAGTATGCTTCACACAATTTGGAGCTCCGAGATACTTACCTGCCGGCTAAAGTAAAATAAATCAGTGACCGATCTGGTTCGTCCTGAGTAAGAGAACCAGCCAACTACTTTGTAGTCCTTGTGACTACAAGTAGCGAAAGTGTCCATTTCCTGGCTCTGAGTCTCCTATGACTGGTTCACTGTCTGTACTTACCTTTCCCCGACAAACATAGGAGCACAGCCCCCTCCGGAGGTTCACGGTTATCGACACCGTGGGATCCCTAGGAATCAACGCGTCTAGGTCCCATTCACTTTCAGGTCACAAACATACAAAGGGTACAGTATCTCAACATGCAAGTCTAGCCTCGGTTTTCGCAATCAACAATTATCAGCTCTGAAAACACATGTATCACGAGGCATCGACTGATGAACAGCCAAAAACGTTCTTGCAGGCAACATACTATCATAGTATAGCATTCCACATATACTGAAAAGCCTCTAACAAGGAAGGGACAGCTCACCCTACCTGGAATTGGAGTGCTTGCCCACATTCGGGTTCGTTCCCGACTTTCGATCCTTTATCCAAATCCAAGTGCACACGCTCGGTCCTTTATAATAAAATTAAACCAATAAGTAACTTGACTTCATTATAACTCAACTAACCGAGCAACCAAAACATTTACTTAATTTCCTTATAATCCATCGGATTATCCTTTAATCGAACAATGATCTAGAACTTGTGTTTATAGAATTCTCTTTTAGTTGATAAATTCTATTATCCATTCCCAAACAATCCAAATCCAAATGATATAGCATTTGAATTATACTTAGCACTTTCACCTTCATTTCTTTACCCTTTTTACCTTAAGAAAACAAATGGCAATTTCCATTCCCGAACAATTCATTTAACATAATAAGCTCATTCGGGATATGGTGGTCACACTTCTTCCCATATTAAAATTTCGGTCAACCGGTTTGACCTCATTTTATTTAGCGTTTAAACCCTAAGTAATTAAATAGCAACCACCATTCCCGAATAATTTCATTATACGATAATTCCAGGATATGGTAGGTTTGGAATATTTCTATTCACGGACTATTAATTCACTTATCCAAAACCGGTCCATTCTTATTTTACATTTCGACGTTGATAAAAATTCATCCTTTTAATTCTCAAGACAATTCTCCTCTATTCAATAAGCCAATTCATTCCAAGTTTCCAACATAACTCAAACAACAAGTACCACTTTCGTTTCTAATATTTCACATAACCATGACTTCACCGAGTACACACAATATACAGCAAAATCATATCCAAATACCCAGACCCTTACCATTCTTCTTTTCCAAATTGGGAATCAAGTCGTTGCTGCTGCAATCCACCATCGACAACAGTTTCAACACCTAACGAGCATAACAAAATTAACAATCCATCTCTTCACCAATACTTGTATTCAAAACATAACTTGTGAGCACTCCTTACCCTCTTTCAGTCGTAATCAAAACTGACGCAGTGGCTTCCTCGTTTCCAAAACTCTCAAAACTGCAGAAATCCATAACCTCACACAATCCGGAATTCAAACGATAGAGTTAGGGTTTTCTGTCCAAATCAAACTACAGGATTCAAGTATAGGGAGGTGTGACGAAATTACCTAATCGTGACGACCTGGGGGTATGGCAACACGAGCGGCGGAGCTGCAGTGGCTCACGTGCTGCCGCCGGCGCGTGTAGTGCGTGCGGAGGCTCTGGTCAGAGTTAGAGGTCGGGGTTATCGGGTTTTGGTCAAGGGGAGAGATGCTGACTCCATGTATGGTGGTGGTTGGGCTCGTTTCAGACTGGAGATCGGAGAATGGAGACATGCAGAACCTCGAGTTCCGGCGAGCTAGCACAGCGTTTCCTGGCTTCGGTGGGTGGCGGAACTTCTGGGTTTTGCTCCTCGTTGCTTGCTGAGTCAGGCGGCGGCGTCGTTGTGGCGAGGTGATGACCGGAAATCAGAGGAGGCCAAGGAGCAGTGGCGTCGCTGCTTCGAGGAACCCGTGCGGAGGCTGGAGGCGATGCATGTCGACGGTGAGACTCGGGCTTGGGTCGGTTTTGGGTGCGGCGTCGATTGGTGGTGGCGGTAACAAGAGCTGGTGGCCGGAGATGGAGTTTCCGGCGCTGGCAGAGGGAGAAGGTGAGAATGAGAGAGTGAGGTCGGGGAGAGAGAGAGGGTGCGGCCGAGAGTGAGGGAGAAAATGAGAGTTTAGATGTTAGGGTTTTCCACTTTTCCTATTTATACCCATGAGTGTGGAATGACGGTTTCACCCTTAAGACAAATTACGGAACTCTCCTAGCTTACTGCTTTCCGTTTTTGGGCTCGTAATCTTTCTTTTCTTCGTTTTTCATCGAGAACTTCCTAAATTATTTCTCGACTTCGTCCTAGGCCCAAACCCGATCTCGTGAAAATCCAAAATCCAAAACTTTGTTACAACTCAATTTATCATCTTCGAAAATTCAACAAACTGTCGCCTCACTAAACTTCTGTAACCTTCTGGCCCAAAACGAAGGACTCTGGCCCAAACTTAAATCATAAGGCCCAATAGGTGGTCTTGACACCAAAACAATTTCCAAAATCGATTTCTTCATTTAAATCACCTTGCGAAAATCTTAATGGCGAAAAATTACATTCTAAAAATTAAACAAAATTTTCGGGGGCCCACAATAACGTTCCGCTACCTTGTCAGTTTGGTAGTTTCCGAAAAACTTGACATGCAGCTTATGGATGTGGTTACAGCATATCTCTATGGGGATCTAGATTCAGAGATATATATGAAGGTTCCAGATGGACTTCAATTACCCAAATCAAGTGGCTCTAAACCACGGAGCGCGTTTTCAATAAGTTTAAAACGCTCACTATATGGATTAAAACAATCCGGACGGATGTGGTATAACCGTCTAAGTGACTACTTGATTGGGAAGGGATATATTAACAACGAAATATGCCCATGCGTGTTCATTAAGAGAACAAGTTCCGGATTTGCAATCGTAGCAGTTTATGTCGATGACATGAACCTAATTAGAACTCTAGATGAGTTAAAGGAAACTGCTAAATACTTGAAATCCGAATTTGAGATGAAAGATCTTGGGAAAACACGGTTTTGTCTCGGTTTAGAACTCGAGCACCGTAGTGATGGGATTTTGATCCATCAGTCTGCATATACTCAGAAGGTCCTAAGGCGCTTTAATGAAGATAAAGCAAAGCCTGCGAGTACTTCCATGATCGGCCGTAGTCTTGAGCCCGGAAAAGATCCGTTTCGTCCAAGGGATGAGGACGAAGAACCATTAGAGGCCGAAGTGCCCTATTTGAGTGCAATAGGCGCATTATTGTACTTAGCTCAATGCACAAGACCGGATATCTCATTCGCAGTGAACTTGTTAGCTCGACATAACTCTGCGCCAACACGCCGCCATTGGATTGGTGTAAAGACAATCTTTCGATACCTAAGAGGTACGATTGATATGGGCCTATTATATCCCTACAGAGAGAAAAGGAATGACAGAAAGTTGGGATCGGACCCCAAAAGGCAAAATGCCCCCGTCCATGGAATGGCCGCCGGCCATGTTGCCGGCGCCGGCGCCGCTCATGGTGGCCGGCGTCCTCCTATCTCCCTCCATCAAAACGACAATGATGTCTTGATGGGTTTTGCTGATGCAGGGTACCTCTCTGACCCTCACAAAGGTCACTCCCAAACAGGTTATGTCTTTACCATGGGAAGCACTGCGATATCTTGGAGGTCTACAAAACAGACCCTTGTTGCTACTTCCTCTAATCATGCAGAGATTATTGCTCTACATGAAGCCGTTCGTGAATGTATATGGCTAAGGTCTGTGATTCGACATATTCAAGGAATTTGTGGTTTGAAGTCTACCACAGATGAACCTTCATGCATTTATGAGGATAATGCAGCTTGTATTGAACAAATGAAGTTAGGTTTCATCAAAGGCGACAACACCAAGCATATATCGCCTAAGTTCTTTTATAATCAGCAACAACAATCACTTCTAAAGATTGAAGTGAATCAAATCCGATCAGAGGATAATGTAGCGGACTTATTCACTAAGTCGTTACCTAAATCCACCTTCGAGAAACATGTGAAGAGCATCGGATTGAGAAAGTTATTCGAACTCCCACGATTGTAGCAATCAGGGGGAGATATCGACATCAGGGGGAGTTATGATGTCTGCATGTTCGATCTCGAAGAGTGAAGGACGTGTTGTGCTCTTTTTGTCCTTCGACCAGGGTTATTTTTATCCCACAGGGTTTTTGTTACCTGGCAAGGTTTCTAACGAGGCAACGGATGAAGCGTCACCACCAAGTTTGAAGCGGCACAAGGGGGAGTGTTGAAGGAATATCGATTTAGTGTGCCTTATCAAACTAGGAGTAGCAATAGGAGAGAATGTTCTAGATTTCCCAATCCTACACGGATTGGTATTCCTTGTAACATTAGAACTAATACTTTGTAATCCCTATATATAGGGCTCCTATTCTCAATAATAATACACACATCTCTCATCAATCTCTCTCAATACCAATATACTTAAACATTACTTAGCTGTAAACAAAAAACCATAAAAGACTATGCTTACATGAATTCTGCCAAAACGGGAGCCCACAAAGCGCCCTAGGCTCTTCCACTCTTACACCTCTATAATCTCCCAAAAAAAAAAAAAAAAAATCTATTTCTAAGCACCCAAAAGACCAGTAATACCCTGCAATTCCATAGAACTCTAGCCATCTTTCCTTTGCCAAAGCCAAGATACCTTGCATTTAACAAAGAAAGACTCCCTGCTGGAATCTCTGAACTCAAACCAGCCTCCATATACAATCTCAATGATATGCAATTTCACACTGCACAAAAAGACATCCATACTCTCTCCCTTCATTTTACATATGACTCACCAATAGGGAGAAAAACAAGAACTTGGCCTTTATTGAAGCATATCACAAGTACTAACCCTCCCATGTGCCACCAACCAGCCTTAGGTGGAATCTTTGCCTTTCATGTAAAACTTGCAGGCAAGAAAGCTAGAACCGAATTATCATCAGTCGATTCTGCAGAAAGATTGACAAAAGAAAGTTCCAGAAGACTCCAACTTCTTTCTACTCTTATGACCTTGGAATCTTCCAAAGTGACTCTTTTAGAACACCAATGGTGAAGATAACTTCCTTACCTCCTCAGCATCCGACAAGATTTATTTTGCCACCTAATTTAATTTTGAAGCTTAGGTAGAATATAATTATACAACTAAAAGATTAAGAGTCGATAGTCTTAAAAGCATTTCATTTATAAAAAAAAAAAAAGGTAACCCAAAGTATCCAAAATTCAAAGCCCAGAAATCAATATCAAATCCACTGAAGTCACTTCCATTTATAAGCATAAGTCCATCCTCGCCCACATTTTGAGCATTCAAAAAAACAAGGTTCTGAATACATCCACTTGCCAATGTAAGTACCAAGAGGGGGTTCAAACTACAGACACATGGGAGCAAACAATGGGCCTGACCATTCCTACTACCCTCTCGATGCTGAAAGCAATGCTGGAAAGTGATTAATAGCCATAGAATGAAAGAAAGCAAATAACCTTACAAGTTGCATGGAAGAATGGATCATAACAGGTTGAAACATCACTTCCTTCTAAGATATCCCCTAGACATGCAACAACAATATGGTATTTCTTTGAGCAAAGCTTATTAACCAAAAAATAACATATACCTTCTCCAGTACAGAACCGACACTAAACATAAAGTCCAAAACATGTAAAGAATCATCCAACCTATCCCTTTGTGAGAGACAATGAATCAATCTCCAAAAGGTTCTCTGCCCTGCTTTTAGCTTATTGCTTAGCATCAGTACGAACCATTTCATTCCCTCTGCAACATCACCTTGATCACACAATTCATCAGTGATACAATCATGGCTGCCGGAACTTGTTTCCCAACCTATTTTCTTCATATCATTCCACAAACATTTTGCTTCTTCTACTCTTCCACCCGACCAATTTTCAATAAGTGGGACATAAGAGTAAGCTGATGGCTGTAAACCGTGAGTCAGGAACTCTCTGAATAAGTTCATACTCTCAGCTATCTTAGCTTTATTGCAGAAACCTTGGATTAGAGTATTGTATGTTATCACATCACGAACAGTATACTTCTCGGGCATTTCTTCAAAGTTCAGACAATTTTATATGCCCTCATCAGTCCTTCCATGCAAACAAAGCCCTTACATCATTCTGTTGTAACTGACTGGTTTCTTCACAACCTTTATCACACATATTGTTGTTCAAAATCCTGGCCTGTTCAAATCACCAATCTTTCCAAACCCATGAATCATGGTATTGTTAATTTGTTAGCATACTCATTTGGATAATATCCCTTGTCAATCATCTCAAACCATAGCTTCCTAGCTCCTCGAAGCCAACCCATCATACAAAGACCATGGATCATGGTTATATAGATGACAATATCTGGAGCATAGCCTCTAACCTTAAGATCATTTGAAATTCGGAAACCCTCAAACACCTTCCCTCTCTTGCACAACCAATTGATTGCCTCCTGAAATGAGAACTTTATCAGAGACACAGTTTTTGATTCGGACACTATAGTATATTCTTTCTCCTTAGTCCTTACAGTCCCCGGAGATCAATTTATCGAAAGCAGCATTCCAGGGACTATTCCATCTTGCAAAACCTGGTAACGAAGTCCATACCCTTTTGAAACCTCAATATCATCACAAAACGCTTAAATCCAATACCCCCACAGTCTCAACATCAACATCAGGTACAACTCCACATTCTACCCTCCCAACCTATGACACCATGACAGAGCCACATAGGCACATAACAAGTAACAGGCACACTCCAGCCTCTTTCGAACCTATAAAACACATCAAGAAAAGCTTTTGCAGCATTGCAGGCCTTAGCCTCCTCAAGAGGAAATGGGATCAGGCTAAACCCCACATGAAGCTAGAAGAGCACATTTTTTTTGGTGCTTCAAAACCTCAGAGAAATTAAGAAGAGGGTACTCAGAGGAGAGAGTCTTCTTCAACCCACCTGGGCTTTGTTCTAAGAATCTTACAAATTTGTTGAGCAACTTGTGTAAAGTTAGAATCTTTGGTTTCTGTTGTAAGGTATCTGATTGGGGTTTTGGCGGAAGAGTCTTAAGATTGAAGATGAAGCTCTGGTCATGAACTATGGGTCTTCCTAGCTCTAGCTATAATTGCAAGTTGTGTATTGAGAATGGAAATTAAGCTCAATATCATTGAACAAATGGTGAAAAGAAGAAAAGATTAAAGCATGAGATCTTACTTACAGTGGGATGGGCTTTCAGCTCTGGTCGTCAAGAAGAACGAGTTTGAGCTCTACCGTCTCTACTACTCCGACAGTTGGAGACAAGAATCTACAATACCGACTTCGAGCTTAAGAATTCAATCTCAAGGGTGAATGAATGGTACTGATGTATTGTGTGAACTGGACGTTGGGCATGGTTGGCATGGGCCCAGAGTACTACAAAATTTATACTACAAAATTTCTTTTAAATTATCGAAATTTCTTACGCATTATTATACCCAGTGTGGTCTGACCGTTACATGTATGCATCTCCTTTCAATTGGTTCAAGGCTTCAAGCAAAGCCAAATAAGACGTCATTTCTGGAGATGAGTCAGTTCACTCAGTTGCACCAATCCTGCAGCTGGAACTTTCACTACATTTCCTTATCATCAAAACTGAAGATGTCTCAAGTTGAGTTATCTTCACAGTTCCATTGGGAACTTCTTTAGAATTAATTGCAGCTAAATGTTTGAGAGGGCCGAGGATAGTAGAGTGAATCGTTGTCATATGGGCTTCAGTTTTTCATATAACACAACCATTATGTGCATTTTTATGGTAGAAAGAGTTGGTAATTAGAGCATTGTATATATCCATCATAATCTTGAGTGTTCTACAACTAGTAGAAATTTATAGTGGAACAAAATGTCACTTGTTCTGAATCTCTAGTAGCCTAGCTTATCCTTTATTCTATATTTTATCGTAGCAGTTAAAGAAAGACATCCAAATAATCCAAGTTGGAAAGATTATTCCATGTCATGGCACTAGTGCTAGCTTCGCCTAGTAAATCTTAATGACGGGGTTCAGTCCGGTGAACCAGCCGTTTGAATATGCTCGATCATTCTATTCTATCTTATAGGTCCTTTAAAAAACAAATCTAATTTGGAGGTAAATAGTTTGTTAATCTAAAACTCATATATTTTATCCCTTCCAAGGATTCCAAGTTGAAGGAACCATTGCTGCAAATGGCGAGGAGATGTGCTCATACAAGTCACAAATGTACTGAGGAACTCAACCACTATGATTTGACTATGATTCGAAATAGACAACAGTTATCGCAAACTGTGAGCACATTCATAAACACATACTTCAGCTGCATTATGCCTTTTGAATATACTTATCTTCTTCGTTTCCCTAGCATATGCCCAAAAGAAAACCTGAGTCCTGCTTGAATTTACTGCAGTAGTCCAGCCCGTGCACTACAGTCTCACCAGTTTGCACTATTCAAATCATTTTACCAGTTTGCACACCAGATCTTCTTTGTTAATAAGTTACAAAAGAAAAGGATATCATTCACAAAACATATGGTATATCCAGAAAGGGACAAACTTGTAACCACGTTTTAGCATACCATTGACAAAAAATATAGTCAACTTCAACAAAGAACAAAGCCACAAAGTGTTTACAGAGAATACAGTCACAAGAATTAGAAGCAATCTAAATGCCATTATGTCTTTTTAATGGTATAACAAAATGTAGTATATCTCATGTAACAAGGCACTTTTCAGTGGCATTCCAGTCTCTAAGATACCCTTCATCCATTTAACCAGGTTTTCTAGTTGCTCCAAGTCCAAAATTGCAGCTTTTAATGTATCAGAGCTCATTGAATCTAAAACTGTGCATCAGTTTTCATCCTCCTTAAGGATCTAAAATTTTAATCTCTGTCTAACCTGATTGTTGTTCTACCCTTTTCATTTACTGCATCTTTACCACCTGGAGCAACTTGGTATTCAAAGAAACCAAGATTGCATCTGAGTGAAAGGCTAGAGCGATTCGGATATCAATTTTTATTGGCTTTAAAGAACAAACCATGCAGATTATTAGATACAATGTACAAAATTCAAAATGAGTGAGGCAAGCAATCTTGATGATAATTAGAACCACTTTCAGAATGATTTACTTTATCAGTTCTGATTTATTTCACTTGCCCTTATATATGGTAAACAGCAGAAACTGTTAAAAGAAAGAGCAAATGTGAAATCAAATAGAGGGAAGATTAGTTGTATACTTGTATCCCTTTATTACATGCTTGGAATTTTACCAATTCGTATTCCTAGCCCAAGTTCGCACCCATTTTATTAAGAGAAAAATCTAGAATCATACAGAACACCACAATCAACAAAGAGGCAACGTTTTAACGTGATTCACCCCAATTTGTCCACGGCAATAAGCCACAAATGTCAAAATAAAATGTTCTTTGTTATGTAATCTCGCACTTTCTCTCAACCATTCACAACAGAGAACCGGCCCCAATTACACCCAAAGCTCACAAACACTTTTATCTCAGTTCTCTCCATGAAAATTATCAACCAAGAGACTAACGCTCAAAGAACATAAGAATATTTTAGACTACAACAGCTGATGCCATTTTTGCCTGGATAATTGCTCATATCTCAGAAATATGGCTTGATACTTGAAAGTATGACAAGTGCCGAGATGCTCACAATAAGCTGCAAACCATATATGAGTAACTCATACACAAGCCCACCGTATCAAATTGTCCAGGTCCTCCAGGACTTGTTTGTTGCTCCATTCGTTAAGCTTTCATGGAAACACCAAGACAGCACAAAAATGCGAAATCCGACAGGAGGTTCTTCATATAGCTCGCAGATAATAGAAGGCTTGTTTCCTAGAAACCATGCAAGCTTGACTAAATGGCTTATCCAAGATGCAAGAGTTTGTTCTAAATATAGGGCAAAGTTACCAGCCTTTGCGAGAGCCAAACAAACTGCAGCCACCTCAGATCAGGAATTTGGTGCTCCAGTTCCTTAATCCTTGGGACAATCTGAGTAAGAGAGGATAGGAGTCAGAGTGGACATTGGGGGGGGGCATGTAATTCCCCAAACCGACTAGAACAAATTGATCAAAAAATTTATCCAAACCCACATAGAAGAAAGCATAAAATCAACATCAAAGACATGGTTTGCAAAGGAAAAACTTATCCAGGGTTTTACCTCAGATAAATGAATTGTATCATTATGTAAACGTGAATCATTATTGTACCACAAAGTGCTACTTGGAAGCAGATGATTGCAGAGATTGAAAATACAGAGAATAGTTGAAACTAATAAAAGGTAACTGAAGTTACATTCTATTTTGCTAAGTTTAGCACACTAGATGCTTGATCTTGAAAGTTTATGAAACACTTGACTACTAAGAAAGAGAAGAAAAGAAAAACCCATCAAAAGAGGGAAAATAAAAAGAATAAAATAGAACATGAGACAGCATTATATCCAATGAAACGAATACGTGCATAAGATGGAGAACTGAAGTACCTGAACTTAGTCTGCACCTTGTCAAGTAAGCTGTTCTTCCATTTGAACAGGATAGAGCGGCCTAGTGAGAAATTACAAATGATGCCAAAACAATTATAAAGCCAGCACTGTAGTAAGTAAATAGCCTATAGAGCAGAGTACAATGCATTTGAACACTGGTGAATCAAATCAAAGAGGAACACCAGGAGAGAAGAAGAGGTAGGGGTTTGAAAAGCTTACAATGATTTTAGGAACTGGTTTAATTTAAAACATCAATGGAAGTAATCATGCACAACTGATATTTAAACACTCAAGGCACATGTTTCCCCTGGAACTTGAACCCCATGAACATCCCACTGTGCTAGTTTAAGGAGGTCTCTCATAGCTTCAATCCAGACCTGATTTCAAAAAGACGATTTGTCAGTGCTGAGGAAAAGAAAGAGAGAAGGATAACAAGTTTTGCTTCTTTTATTAAATGCTTCAGACAGCTTTTCCACAAAAGAGCAATTACACACTTGCTACACTGAATAGCTGTGAAGGAAAGAATATGTGGATAGTTTACAGTAGTGGAGATGAAAGGGATCTGAAAGTTTACAGTTTATTTTAAACAAAGATTTGAGCATCTAGGATATCAATGTTAACTTTGTCATCCATCCAGATTATTGGAATACAAGTAATCTCACAATTGGGACCCCTCAGCATAACTTCACATAGATGGTGAAAACCAATAATTTCCAGATGCAGTAATATGGTGAAGTTCCTGTTAGATTCAGCAGTAAGTAGTTTTTCACATCATTGTTAAAGGGATCACTATTGTCTGACAACTGCAAATGAATGAGGGTCTGAACTGTTCTGGCAAATACTTTACTTACAATAAATGCCATTGAACATCTCTTCCTCAACCCAAAATTTATGTAACATCCTTATCAATGACTTTTTGGTTATACTACAGGAGAACTTCACTATCACAAAAACTGGTACTTACAAAGGAAAAGAAATAATGGGACACAAGAAATGAAGATAACCGATAAGTTAAATAATTAGATGAAAGTGATACAGGGAACAAGAAGTATATACACAAATATTACTCATTTGAGAAAGATACTTACAGTCTACCTTTGGAATATTAGAAGTCAGCTGTCCTCATCTTTTGTTTGCATAGCTTCCACTATAGGTGGATACTTCTCAATTTGTCATTCTCATAGCCAATGCTGATTAACACCTGAGACAAAGAAAGTATAACAGGTTACAATGACCATACAACCTATGAATAAAGTGAAGCAAAGTAATTAAGCAATCATCCTAGTAGGGTTGCATCAATAAATTCCAAGTTCATTATGTGTCATAAACATCAGAAGAAAACAAGGTTGTGGAAACTTCTTTATCAAGTCACTGCACCACTGGTTTCAGATAACTCTGTATGCAGCTAAAAGAAATCCAATCCTTGCAAATTTGTAAAGGAAAGTTACTTGATATTAAATCAGCAGGGAATGAAAATGCAAATGGCAATCGAGGAATTGACTATTAATCAAACAGGATATAGATATATTTTTATTTCATTGCAAGTCTTCCTTAAAGAATGGAACATGGCATCCAAACGAGCACAGCATTTCATGGAAAAGATGTGAAATTCTAAGTCTATAACAGACTAAAATGATTTCTAATAGTACGTCTATCCTCCATGAGAAAGCAAATATGATATAATTAGATTGAAGTGATTAAAGTATATTTTTCCAGTATCATGGTCACCTTATCTTCAATGAAACACAGCAGACAAGCCGTACATGGGTGATTGAACTACTGGGACTGGATCATCACCTATTCAGCATCATTTGATGTTCCCGTCAAGTATGATAGAGCCTGCTACGATATAATTTATGCCAAGACGAAAAAGTAGGATTGGTTAATGCATTACTGGTTAAACTCCAGTGAAAAAAGAAATGTGAGGAGAAGAAAAGATGGTGCTTTGAAAAGCTTACCCTGCTTTAGGGATAAATTTCTGGCAATTGGGAATTGATTAACCTTGTAATGTGAACAGACATTCTAGTTCAGTAAGGCAGGCATTCCGTAGCTTCATAACACTGAGTTAAGAAAGATGAAAAATGAGACATAATAAGAAATAAATTTGTAGGAAAAAAGAAAAGAAAATGAAAATAGATTGATTTGGTTAAAAAAATTACAGTCAACATCTGGGATGTGAGAAATCTTGGACCATTCTGAGCCAGTCAACATCTGGCATGTTTCTTTGAGCAGGGGACATCTTATAGCAACGAGACGCTTCAATTTGGTGAGGTTTTTCATAGCATTTTGTGTAGGTAGATACTTGAGATTCTCACAATAATAGATCTTTAGAGCCTCAAGAGATGTAAGATTTCCCAACCACTCAGGAAGAGCTTCTAGTCCGATCAAATTTTGTGAATCATGTGGTGGTGGAAGCTCCTCCCACAACGGACCAATTTCCAGATGCTGAAGAGAGGTGCAGAATTGGAGCCCACTCGGTAGGCTTAATAATCTCTCACAACAAAGAATCGTCAACCTTCGGAGAGATGTGATGCCCTGTGTGATTGGAATTGATGTTAGATTATGACACTGCCGAATCTCCAATTCCTGAAGAGAGGTGCAGTAGTTGAGCCCACTTCCTATGCTTGATAATCCCTCACAAGCCCGGATCCACAATTTCTGGAGAGATGGCATGCCCTGTGCGGTTGGAATTGAAACCAGTTTAGGGGAAACAGTTATCACCAACTCCTGAAGAGAGGTGCAGTAATCGAGCCCAACCTCTAGGCTTGATAATCCCTCACACCAAGAGATGTTCAATTGACGGAGAGATGCCATGCCCTGTGTGATCCGAATCGACTTTAGGCTGAGACACCACTCTATCCTCAACTCCTCAAGAAGAGGGAGCGTGTCAGATACATCAACAGCAATACACGTCAACTCATCACAAAACCTTACCTCTAAATGTGTGAGACTATTGTTATTGTTCAGCATCCCTTCTGGTAGACAAGTGAGTCCCTTTACATGACTTATTTCGAGGTAAGTGAGAGTGGTAAGTTGAGTGCTTATATTTTCTATTGGCACGCTGTTACCCATTTCATGCATCACCAACCTCTTGAGACGTGGAAAACGACTCGGAGCATTTCTCAATTTAGGACAGCACCTGAGATCCAACTCTTCGAGGCAAGGAAATACCACAACTTCTCCTTCAGCTGATATCCTCGGTGCTTCCGTCCATTCAATGAGATCTTTGCACCCCCAGATGGATAGTGTTTTCAGAGCTGGAAATAAAGTTGTGCTAGTATCACTATAACCATAAAACTCAGCTCCCACACGTGTCAGCTTATACATACTAATTTCAAGAGATCTTAAATTAGGTAGATGGCCGAGTGTTGGGATTCCTTCACAATTGTCACAGCAAACTAATCGAATCTTCTTCAAATTTTGGAGACCCGTTATCCATGACGGAAGTGTAGCACCCATGAAAAACTCAATGTTCAAGCTTTGCAAATTAAGATGAGGTTTCAAGCCATCTAGTACATCCGTCTCATTGCCATTAGGTACCTCACCGGGTGTCCAGTCACATGTTAACTCGCTCAAGTGACACTTCTCCGCTAAGCAAGCATTCTTTGCTTCTTCTCCATCCCTTACATGTTCTAGCTTCCTAATATATAAGTGGCCTCTCAAATGCTTCAACCCACCCAACTCCTCGATTGCAGGACCAGTCCCCTTGCCCACATTAAAACAGGGTAATTTGGTCCCCTTACCCACATTAAACTGAGGTAATGTTTGGATTTTAGTTAATCGCCCCACAATTCCAGCCTCAAATTTCATTGTTCTACCATCTTGATAAAGATGCCTCAAGTTGATCAAATTTTGAATCTCCTTTGGACACTTTCTGAGCCGCCTCGGTAATCTCAATGTTTGGAGGTTATAGAGCTTTCCAATAGACTTTGGCAGTGCTTTAATTTCTGTTTGGGAAAGATCTAGATACCTCAAGTGCTTCAACTTGCTAAGTGAATTTAGCGACTCCTGGTTCTCTGCCACACAGAAACTTAAGACCCGTAAAGCTCTCAACTTTGGTAAAATGATATTAAGGACCTTGACACTTGAAAAGAGTGAACGTAGTCTTGAAATACTTGTTTCTGGAATCCTTTTTAGTTCTGAAATCGGAATCATTGCAACATGTCGAATCTCATGATCATCCATCTCATGATTGAGGTCTGGTGTCAAGCTCTCACACTTGGATACTTCTATTGCAAGATCATGCACAAGATCGTGCATCTTGGATTCAGTGATAACGCCATCCTCATCCTTTTTAGCATCTTGAAACAAGGAGCTCTCCAGTAGAGCAACAAAATACCCTCTGCCTATATCCTCCATTTCAATCCCCTGGCTTTGGAGATCATGAGAAGGACGGAGAAAACCTTGAGCCATCCACAGTTGGATCAGGTTATCTCTTTCAATTGAGGAACCTCTTTTGAGCATCGAGCAATATGCAAAACATTGTTTCAATGGTGATTCCAAATTGTCAAAACTCAACCTCAAAACTGACATGATCCTGCTATCGTTTTTGTTTGATGATACTTGCCATATTTTACTTTCCAGAATTGACAACCATTCGTCGCTACTGTTCTTAGAACGCATCAAGCTTCCCAAAACCTACAGTTATTTAAGATCCAAATTTTAGCATAGCTTCATCTATATATACCAAATAGTTCATCGACACATTGAATAATCAATAAGGTGATCGAAAATACCGTACCTTTGCCGGCAATGGAAGACCAGCACACTTTTTGGCAATATCCCTTCCGATTTCCTCTAGTTCTGAAGGTATTGGAGCATTAGGATCCGCAAATGCTCTATCCTTCAATATGGACCAACATTCATCATCCGATAGAGTCCCTAGATCGCACCTAGGAAGTGTTTCCATTATGGATGCAACCTTGGCACTACGGGTGGTGACGATCACAGAGCTTCCCTTGGCAGAATTTAGTTGCGACAAACAACCCATCAACATACTCCAATTATCAGTTTCCTCATTCCAAACGTCATCAAGTACAAGAAAAAACCTTTTGTCTTTCAACTTCTGCTGGAGGTTTTCTATCAATACTTGCTGATTTGAAGAGTCTATTCCCGTCACGCCACATGATTGCACCATTCGATGTAAAATTGAGTTGACATCAAAAATATTAGATACATACACCCAGAATGTTGCATCAAAGTACCTTTTCATTTCATCTTCTTTCAGTTGCTGGGTAATTGAGCGAGCCAAAGTTGTTTTACCTAGGCCTCCCAATCCTACAATAGCCATCACTGAAGGATTATTTTCTTCATTGTGGGAGTTGGTCAAGATTGCAATTATATCTCTCACAACCTGAACCCTTCCAAAAAATTTTGCATCTTTCTGGGTGAATTCAATTTTCTCTGGGAATGCGGTTGTTTCCCTGTGCCGCCTACCTTGACTTGCTGCTGCACCTCCATTTGATCTGACGAATCCCACGCCATCTGCTTGCTTGTAGAGACCCTCCAAGGAAGTGTTGATGTTGTAAATCTTGCGTGCCATCTTGAGATGAAATACAACAGGATTGTTGCAGAAGAAGCCGAGTATCTTCTTACCTAGGCTTGTCTCCTTTATAACGATACGCTGAACCTCATATTCTATTTCATCCAGAATATCGTCTGCATTATAAGCTACGCTTATAAGCTTCTTCATCCAATTGGCCCTTGCCCGCAGTTCCGGATCTTCAGGTTCATGAGAAGCATCATGGATTATATCTCCAATCAGGGTTGAGGTTTCTTTGAGCTTATCTATCTCTTTGCGGAACCCCCAGACGATATCGAGTCTCAATTCATCAGTAGAGAGTGAAGTCACCTTACTCAGTACTTCTCCGGCAGCGAATTCAGCGAGAAACATCTTTCCGGGGTTTTCAAAATCACTCTCAGAGAGTGTTCTAAGTAGTCTCTTACTCTCTTGTTCTTGTAAAAGATATTGCTGGGCAATAATGGATTGTTGATGAAAATAGATGCTCGGACAATAATGGTTGGCTTTATGCAAGCTGGGCACTAAGCCCCAAGTTTGAAAATTATGCCAGCATTAACTCCATGAAAGTAGGTCGGTAAAAGTGAAGCTTTGAAAATTATGGAGGAGCCCGCTGAGATTCCTTCAAGCATGATTGAAATTATTATGGACAAGAGGAAATAAAGGTAGAGTTGCCTCAATGGCCCAATTGAATCGACAACACTTTAACCGTAAACCCTAAATCCATTGGAAATTACACAAGGGTGCCAAATTATTGAAACACCCCCCGGGGGCCTCCAAATGTGATATGAAAATATGCAAGTAGGCCAAAACTAGGGGCTTCAGGTGTCTGAAACGGTTTCAATATTTCTAATAAGGCAATTTTGGTGATTACATGAACCAAATTTAGAGGTTACGAGTGCTTGATGATTAAATAATTTAACTGTAAAGTAATTAGAGTGTCCTATTTAGCTCTAAGTTTGTTTGTTTTGCTCAAAATAGACTACAGTGCTCGAAGTAGTCCGTCGGTTTTGTAAAAGCTTCTGTAGGCCGTAATAGACGGTTGAAATTAGACGGTGGGCATGGTTGTCGTAGGACCCCCTGTGCATTCATTTTTTGCTAGCTGTAGCTTTCTGCATGTACCTATGTACCATGGTACGTAAAAGTGAAACTTTGAAAATTAAGGAGCTCGGGTTAAAAGTTTGGTGAGAAGTTTGGTGGACAAACTTGAAAGTTGGGTGAACCAAGAGTAAATCATTGGTAGCCAAGCCATAATTGAATCAAGGGCGACAAAAAAGCTCAGAATCACGTGGACGACGACTGACGAACTTACTACGAGTTGTAGTAGTCTGAAGGACCTAGTCTGAAACTCTGAATTCTGAAATCGCTATTGATTTGATGCTGCTGCTACTGGAGTCATATCTGCAACAGTAGCTTCATGAGTTCTTTCTTACTCGTCTCCATCATAATTTTCGATTTTCGACATCTTTAATTTACTCTCAAATTTTTCTTCCCCCTCTCATTGCTCAAAATCTAAAATCATGTAAAATTCTATTGGGTAAATTTTTATTAGGTCAGAAAGGTATAAATTTCTCACAAAAACAAAATGACATGGTCAAAATAGCGGTATAGTAAAATAAAAAAAATTGAAAAATTTGAAGTATATTTAAAAGCTATTTAAAAAACAAATTCTAAAAATATTTGAAGTCTCACCATTAGAAATGAAAATATATAGAGCTGTTTTATTCATCCAACCAGTACCACTCAGGGAGGCAAATTATTTCCCTATATTCTTTTCGGTTGTTATTGTCATCTCTTCTTTTTAGCCCTCAATTATTTCAGTGGATGACCCATGGGTAAATGATTTCGAAATTGATATGAAAAGATGCATGTAGACCAAATTTGGGAATTTAACCACAGAAAAAAGACCAAGCTTATTGACCCAATACTACATAGAGAATATCCATAAATTCATTCTACATTAGAGAACGCGCCCTACGCGCGGAGAAAAAAGAAAAAGCAAAGTGTGCCTTCTCCCGGCCGAACGCCACCGGCGCTCCAGCCGCTGCGTTCCGGTCCGGGAGAGGATAGTGGATCTGAGTCCGTCATGGACAACGTGGGTTGCTCCCTCAATAATCCAAGTCTGAGTGGAAGAGGAGATGATGCCGGTTTCTTGTCTGTGTTCGCTGGTTTCCGAGGGGAGTTACGGCGGCGGTTGGAAGGATGGTGGGTGGTGCTATGAGGTCTTCGTCGCTGGGATCCCATATTCCCGTTCTGGCTGGTGGAGCGGACTTGTTGGAGTGTGTTTGGCTCCAGTTTTACATGAGCTAGGCAACAGTCTCTTTTCTTGCTTGGGCGTGCCAGCACCGTTCGGGTGCGGTCGTCGAGGGTGTCCCTTGACCTGACTTCTTCTGAGCGACTGTAGACGAGGAGAGCACCAACCTCGTCGCGGGATTCTTTGTGCCTCGTGGTGAGAACTACGGCTAAGCTTCTTCTTGTTTACACAATCGATACTCGACTTTGTAGATCGAGCAGAGCGAAAATCACCGGGAAGTGTGGAGAACTTGCTAAAGCGTAACTTTAGCTTGGCTGGTTTGCGAGGGCGTTACCCTTGCTTGGCTGGTTCCGTAACCTTTTGTGGTCGCGGCGCTACAGTCGGCTCCCGAGGAGACTAGGACCGAAGTGCTTTGACATAGGGTTTGGCGGCACTGACAGTCGGCTTCCGAGAAGACTAGGACTGTAGTGTGATCACCGATTAGAAAAGAATGAGTATGCTCCGGGGAGGCTTGGATAATCGTAGAGATTAATTGGTTGATTGGCGGTCTATGTAATTTCGTTGTAGCCTCTATATATAGGCTTCTCTGTAAGTTCCTAGTCCTCAGAAGAATGTAGAATATTCCATTCTGGACCATATATGCCTGATCTGTAGATACTTTAACTTCCTAATTTCTGGCAGATCCCACTGTCAATTGTTTAATTGATCAGGATATACTAAAATTAGGAGTAAAGCTAACTCCTCATTGGATGCGTGCCTGTTGGGATATGGTATTTAAACCTATCCCCGCGAGTGCGCTCCATAAAGCTGACTCCTCATTGGATGCGTGCCTGTTGGGATATGGTATTTAAACCTATCCCCGCGAGTGCGCTCCATAAAGCTGACTCCTCATTGGATGCGGGCCTGTTGGAATATGGTATTTAAATACCCATCCCCGCGAGTGCACCCTATTAATGGCTGTCTCCTCATTGGATGCGTGCCTGTTGGGATATGGTATTTAAACCCATCCCCGCGAGTGCGCCCCATTAATGGCTCACTAATGTAGTCATAATGAGGGATTCCTGTTTTTCTGCGATAAAAGGTGATCGTGTGGCCCTAGATGCCCATTTCTTTATTTGCAGGGAAACCTTCGTTGTCTCCTTCAATCGTCATGTGATCAAGAAATTTGATGATCGTGGTTCTTAATGCCGCGGGTACTGGGCTCTGTTTTAGGCTTGTGTGAGAATCCTCATTAGGCTCTTGGCGTGATATGTAATGAGTCCTTTTGGTTTGGGCCGTGTGGTGCAACCCATGGTGCTTGTTTCTCTTGAACTTAGCCCATAATTACTTTTGGGCTCAAACAGAGTGGGTTGGAGTCGATGTTGGGATCGACTATGCTCAGATCCGATTGGAAACTTCCGATCTGGTTTGGGATGCTTGGTTCCGATCCGGTGATCGTGGTGGCTGGGCGGGCTGGGGGTCCTTGTTGGCTTTTGGAGAATGTTGGCCAGAGGGAGAGATGGCCCGCATTCGCTCGGTGCTCGGCCAGGGACGAAGGTGTCGCCGTTGGTGGTGGGACGGTGCCGGATTTGCAGGCTGGATGCTGGTATCACGGTCTCTGCCGTTTTCCATTTGGTCTTGGGCTCGTTGGTAGTTGGGCCTGGGCCTGGGCTAGCTAGTATTCGGCCCCGGTCCAGTGTTACATTTATGTTTTATTGTTTTGCTTGTTTTTTTCAATAAGTCTCTATCGAGTGCAGGTAGGAGTTGGTGGGCTTGGTCCCGGTATGTGCTTGTCGTGTGCCTGGTCTGCTCTAGGTTGGAGGCTAGTTCCTTGCTTTGGCAAATGGTCGCTCTCTCCTGGTTGCAGTAGTGAGTCTGCTCTAGGTTGGAGGCGAGTTCCTTGCCTTGGCAAATGGTCGCTCTCTCTTGGTTGCAGTAGTGAGTCTGCCCTAGGTAGGCGGCGAGTTCCTTACTTTGTCAAATGGTCGCTGCTTCCTAGTGGTATGGTGAAACCTAGTGTCGCTGGATGTTTTGTCCAGTGGCAACATGATGGGAAAGCTGTACGTATGGAAATTATGCTAAGCTGTATTCGAGTTGCAGACCAAGTTATCTTTCCGTCGTGTCACCGCTGTGTGACTTATGTCAAAGCAAATAGATACGCCAGTAGTGCGCTCTTTGCTAGTTTGTGCCTATCTGAATCCATGTTTGTAGTTGAGGCTCCTGTTATTATCGCAGGAAGTTCTCTTGATGTTCTTTATTTTTTGGGGTTTAGGTCTCATGTCCCCCCCCATGTATTCCGTTGTTTCACTAATCTAGGCTTGAGGGCAGCCGCACCGGCCCTTATTTCAAAAAAAAAAGAAAAAAGACCAAGCTTGGGGCTTTTTTTTCACTCTTTTTTTGGATTGATCGTTGTATACCAAATGTTAGGGGTCATCATGGGCCGGGTTAGGGCTGATCCTACCCTAAATTTTAGGGCTTAGGGTCGGGCTTAGTCAAAGTCAATAAAATTTAGGGCCGGATAGAGTCGGGCTAGGGCTTAAATATGCTAACCCTTACTCGCCCGAAAAGCCCGATTCCCTAGAGCCGGGTCAGGCCGACCTTCCTAATAGGGCTAAATAGGGCCGAAAAGGGCCTTATTTTTTTTAACATAATTTTTTTTTCTTCTCAAAATGTGGCTAAATGGTTATATAAGTAATACAAGACTCATTGTTTTTTATTGATCATATTTTATATATATATATATAGGAATTAAGTTATAACATTTATTAATATTAGTTAAGGTGGTTATATTCAATTAACTATCTCTCTAAATCTCCCAATATTAATTGTTGTGTAACAAAGAAAATAGAAATTAAAGAAAACAAAGCTCACAAAATCAATTATAAAGAAAGAGATAAATTGCATATTATAGAAAATAGAGAAATGATTCACACGCAATGTACGTGTGTTTCTAGCCCTAATTACCTTGAAATTAGCGAATACTCAAGCATTATTTCGTATTATTACTTTGTTTTCTTCATTTGTAGGAAATTATGGTCAAGAGAGGAAAAAGACGAAAGAAGTAGCGAATTTGAGCAAAAAATCAACTTCCGACTAAAGGACAAAAAGTCAAATGGTTGACCATCGGGTCAACCAAGTCAACTTGGCCCGATAGCATGAAGTCCAAGGCCCAAGACCAAAGAAGCACACAAGTGAAGACCCAAGCCCATTTGTATTACATCTTTGTATTCAAATTTCAAATTCAAAATTGATGTAATAACAATAATAATTAGTGGATCACACATCACACATGTGGATGGATGAAGATATTTATTTGTGTTCACACTAGGCACACACTCACTTACATTTTTACCCTCCGGTTTTCTTTTTATTTTCCAAAATGTTTTCTAATCTCCTAATTCTCTACATTTTTATTAGGTTGTTTTAGTCTTTTCATTTTACCCTTTTTCTACTTGTTTTTGAGCCCTTGGATCTAGGGTACAAGTCTAATCTTGACCCTTGAACCCAAGGGGGTATTTAAGCACCTTTGCACACACATTTCACAAGCTTAATACCCATTTTTCTTCACCCTAGGCCTTTTGGCCGAATTTGGGACTTCTCTCCCTTCTCATCTCCTCTTCTCTTCTTCATCCCCCATTCTTCACATGTAGGCTTGCACAAGGAGGAGGCACACACATCTCCGGTATCTAGACCACCATCTCTACACCATGGCTTCATAAGGGTAGCAAGAGAAGCCATGAAGTTATGGCAATAGCTAGTGACAAGCTTTGCCTTAAATTTCATGGATTTCTCCTCTCTTTCCCTCTTCTTTCTCTCTCTTATTTCTTGCTTATGGTGTTGTTTGATGTGTATTGATATATACTTGTGTGTGACCTCTCATGGTTTTAGGGTTTTGAAACCCAAGTTTAGTTTTATATGGTTTTGTTGAGGAATTAATAAAATTGATGTTTATTCATATGATTTGTGTACTCTTGCTTTAATTTCTTCACTCTAGACGTATGGTTTAGGTTTTCCCCTCCTTAATCTATGTTTGGTGTGTTGGAATTGGAATATTAAATTGGGGAATTTATATTTCAATTTAGATTATGGCATGAGTATGGTGGAATTAATTTGCCCATTGCATATCTCTATTTCCATTTGGATTTCTTAGATTGTGGTTCTCAAGTCACCCAATTTTGAGTATTATTACCCTTGATTGTCGAAATAGTATTCGGAATTGTTGGGTAGGGTAATTGTTATCACAAGTACTCTTTTCGACCTTATTATTTGTGGTGATGGTTGCTAGAGTGTGTTACAATCGATTGTCGAAACCTAAAGCATTTAGTTTTGAGCACTTATGGCCCTAACAAGGCATAAGGTTTGAGACTAGTATAGGGTAGCCAAAAACTAAGTATTCTTTCTTCTTCTTGTTTTTGCTTAGGGTTTGACTACTATTTTATGACAATCAATTTAGCTTTCTTTTCGACCTCTTAATGCTAAATGGAAATCCGACAAAACATTTGAAGCATCATTTGAATTAATCATCATCATTCCATGTGATTTTAGATTTGTGTGGAGAACCTTGAATTCCATGGTGACCCTTGATGCGATGCATCCCATCCTTCTATCTATCTTATTTTTATGTCGTAGTTAGTTAGTTTATTTATCATTTATGAAAATCCAAAAACATTGTGACTTTCCCACTACCATTCATTTGTAAATCCATGTGGGTGTGATCATTACAAGCACTTTTGTGTGTTTCACGGCCCTATCTAGGCCTTGCTTGGTGCAAGGCCGTCTATGTGACTTTGTGTGATGCAAAGTCATGCTTGAATGAGGCTCGGTGCCTTGTTTAGCATTTTTTTTTAGTTTTATTTGTTTGTGCAAGTGATTGTCGGTGACCTAGAACCATAGGATTCTTAGCTAGCTCGTAATCCCCGAGGTACGATAAACCGGGACGTAAATACTTCCCATCTTTGATGACCGTGTTGATTGTTACGCGATAGGCGAATGAAAAACGCTCAAATCAAGAAACATAATTAAAAAATAGAAAATTATTAGGGCTTATTCGGGTGGGCTTCATTTTCATGGCCCATACCCTACCCTATTTTAGAAAGGGTCGGGCCGGCCCGCCATAATGTAAGGGTCGGGTCGGGCTTCGGCCCTACGGGCCGGGTGGGTTTAGAGCCGAAGGGCCAAATCATGACCCCTACCAAATGCTTTCTAGACCTAAAGACTCATCCGCAAGAAATCCGGAGAGCTAATAAGGAATTGCAGCCTCTCCCATAGTCACATTTATAATTCAGCAATTACACTAAACCAATCTAGTGTTCGAACACAGAATGTGAGGGGTCCATATCTGAAACGTTACAGTGGGGGAACTCACTGCAACCACTGAATTGCTGAACCTGTTAGTGCAATGTTTATTTGATTGGCATTTCCTTAGCGCAACAACCAAGAGTCATGTTTTCATGTAATAACTTTCTACTCTTGGATCCTTAGAAGAATGGAATGCTTCAAGCTTCAGGCACAACTCTCATCAATCAGGTATGTCTTGCATACATGTGCATGCTTGTCAAGTGGTTAGGACTGAACTTGTCTTTAAATCCTACTGTAGGATGCGAAAATCTTTTCAATCCTAATGTACTGATATGCGAATTTTTGGAAGGTTTTATCTAAAGCATTCAAACTTTCTTAAATTGGTTTATGGGATTTTCCTTTCAAACGTCTGATTTTAATCTATGGATAAAAACCTCTTTTAAAAAGCCTTTCCGTAGTAGAAACCCTAGGAGACCCTAGTTCATTCATATCTTAAATATATATGTGTTTTTCACGTTGTTAGGGTTGGGACACCACAATAGAAAACATATATCTGCTACGTTTATAAAGAGCTTTCTGATCTTTCATCCTCAGAAAGTATTGAGCCAAAATTGTTGAGAATTCTTCATGAGCTGTTCCTTGTTTAGCTCTTGAAGGACTATCAAATCCCAAAACTTTTTCTGTCAAAAAGTTTTCTGGTTTTATGCTTCATGTGTGTTGGTAGTTCATGCATGATTTGTGCCTTGAGGTGATTGACAACCGAGGTGAGAGTTGTGCCATCTCAAGATTGACAAATGAGAACAAGGTCGCTGATTTGGAAGTAGCAAAGACGAGGAGACACCGCTGCCCACTAGATTGGTTCTAGTAGATGAGTTGTGTAAGATCTTTATGTACTTTCATATTCATATAGTGGATTGTTCACCGGCATAGTGCCCGCAGTTGTTTACCTCTTTGGAGGGTTTTACTGCGTCAACAGATCTTGTGTTATGTGTAATGAGTTTACTTTGAATGGTTTGGCTAATTGAGTAAAGCATAATATCGTCAGACTTATTGAGATTGATCTGCAGTTTCGTTTAGGATTCAAGTTGTGTTGCTATCCTGTATTAAGATGCGAACTGGCCTGCACTCCTAAGACTGATTCCTAAGTTGACATATTGATAAGTTCCGTTAGTTGGGAAATACATATCCATTCTGTAATTACAATTGGTACCAGAGCAGGTCACTAGACGGACTTAGTGAGATCCTTAAAGGAAACAGAATGGAAGGTATAAGTGATCGTGCAGCTGGGTCAACAAGTCACCCTCCGTTTCTTGATGACAAAACCAACTATGCAGCATGGAAGGCTAAGATGAAAGCTTTTTTGTGGGCAAAGGATGTAGCTGTATGGGCTGTTATTGAAAGTGGTTGGGAGTATCCAACTAAGACTGAAAAAGTTGACACAAAAGAGATTGGAGAGGGCAGTTCTACTGTTGAAGCCAAAGTTAAGAAGTCGATGAGTGAATGGACTATAGATGAGAACACCAAGAGTACAAATAATAAGAAAGCATTAAACTCTATCTTCGCAGCGGTATCCTTTGATAAATTTCAGCTTATTTCTCATTGTTACTCTGCAAAGCAAGCATGGGATATTCTTCAAGTTACTCATGAAGGCACTACAGCTGTTCGAGAATCCAAGCTTCAGCAACTTATCCAGCAATTTGAAAATATGAAGATGGGTGATGATGACAAGTTTGCTGATTTCTATGCTAGGCTCAATGTTGTTGTGAATGGTTGTTTCAACTTAGGAGATCCCATACCTCAGCACAGAATAGTCAAGAAAATACTCAGGTCTCTTCCTATGAAATATCATTCCAAGAAGATAGCCATTCAAGAGTCGAAGGACCTGAATACCTATAATCTGCAAGAATTGATTGGAAACTTAACCACATATGAGATGGAACTCCCTGATGAAATGAAGAGCAAAAGCATAGCTCTTAAAGTGAAGAAAGACATTGAAGATGAGTCAACAGATGAAGAGGATGCTGATGAAGATGAAATTGATCTTGTCACAAGAAAATTCAGAAAATTTCTCAAGGATAGGAAATCCAAAAGAAGTGAATCAAGGTTTGACTCAAGCTCCAAGAATACAAGAATAAAGGAAAAGCCGGGTAATAAGGTTTTAAGGAGATTGTCTTGAAATGAAAGCAAAGCATGAAGGTGTAGAAACATGGAAGTGATGATGATCTATTAAAGAGATTGTCTTGAAAAATATATCCAAGGAAAAGAAGAAAAGCATCTAGCTTTCTTCATGTGGGTAGGAAACATGAGCATGTGAATATTGAGCTGGTTTTAGGTCAGTTTCTGCCCCTTTATTCCTTCAATTATTTCTCCAACAAGACTTCAGAATGAGCCTTCGACTTCTTCATAAAAAATGTTCGACTATGAGTGTAGATCATCCTGACAAATTTTCAGAGCTTTATTCCATGTGGTTGGGCTGGAAATGCTGCTGGACCTCTTACAGGTCCAGTTTTCCAGTTTTGCTTCTGTAGAAAATTGGACTGATTGTTTGAAGGCCTTCCACTCAAAACAATCCCTGGCACTCTTCATAAGAAATGATCCTTGGGCTGTCTAGAATGGATATGCAGAGTTTCAGCTCATTTCAAGTTCATTTGGTCAGTCTGCCGCCCCTCTTTCCTTGTTTAGCTCGGTTTCTCCTAGCCGAAGTAGGAAAATGTGCTAAAGTTGACTTTTCATGTTTCCATGTTTCCATGCTTCCATAGTAGGCTTTATTTAGCCTCTAAATATATATTTCGAACTTGTTGACAATATATAGCTTGAGCCACTGACATTGGCTCAATTTCTCCAAGACGTGCCTTGTCTGGCCAAAATGTTCATTTTGGGTCCAAACAGGGTGAACTTGCTCTTAGTAACTGTTTGAAGGGTGGGAAGGGGTTGGGTTTATTAAATAAATTTTAAAAAAAAATATTTGAAGAAAATCAAATGTAAATAATAGTTTCAAAAAAAAAGTCAAATGTAAATAATTGTCGACAGTGGTCATACACATTTATACCTTCTACCAACACTAAATTATTGGTAGCAAGCCATAATTGAATCAAGGACAACAAACGCTCAGCATCACGTGGATGACGACTGACCAACTTGTAGTCTTGTAGTAGTCTGAAATCGTTCTTGATTTGATGATGCTACTGCGCGCTTGAGTCATTTTTGCAACAGTAGCTTCATAGACCCACCCGAATGAGTTCTTTCTTGCTCCATCTCTTCCATAATTTTTCACATCTTCAATTCTCCCAAATTTTTCTTCCCCCTCTGATTGCTCAAAATCTAAAATCATGTAAAACTCCATAGGGTTATATTTTTATTAGCTCAGAGCCTCACACAGGTATAAATTTCTCACAAAAATAAATTGACATGGTTAAAACAGCGGTATGGTAGAAAAAAAAACAATACAAAATGAAAAAAATTGAAGTCTATTTAAAAACCAAAGCCTACGAAGTTTGAGACTCAACCATTAGAATTTAGAAATTAAAATATGTAGAGCTTTCTATTCATCCAAATAGTACCACTCAGAGAGCCAAATTATTGCCCTCTCCTCTTTTTAGTTGTATTATTGCTCTCTCCTCTTTTTTACCCTCCATTATTTTGATGAATGATCCATGTATAATGAATTAATGATTTCAAAATTGATATGAAAAGATGCAAGTAGGCTACACTTGGGGATTTGATAAAAAAAAGAAGAACAAAGTAGTTTTTTTTTTTTTCCATTCTTTTTGGATTGATCGTTGTCATAGATGTTGATATGTAGATGTTAGGAAAAATTTTAAGAATGATATATGAAATATCGGTCACTCCGAAGTTCGGTACATCAGGTTTCAAAGAATTAAGATCGGTACATGAAGTTGCAACCCAAACCAAAATTGGTACATGCCGTTACATCCTCCGTTAGTTAGTGTGATTTTGGTCAAATTTGTAAGGGCAACTCCGTCTCTTCAAGGATTGACAAAAAAACAGAAAACAAATTGCAAAAGAAGAAGAAGGAATAAGAAGAAGAAGAAGGAGGAGGAGGAGGAGAAGGAGGAGAAAATCAAATTTGGGTGTCCAAATCACCTTGATATTGGGGAGGAAGAAGGAAGAAGAAGAAGAAGGAGAAGGGATACCCAGATTTGGGTGTCTGAATTAGAGAGAGAGAGAGATGAAAAACTCAAAATTACTTTTAAAGAATAATTGCATAGCTTTAACAGTGTTATTGACGTCATGTACTAAAAGTGTGTCGGGATTGTAACTTTATGTATCGATCTTAATTCATTAAAACCTAATATACCAAATTTCGGAGTGTCCCATATCTCATGTACTGTTCTTGAAATTTTTTCTAAATGTTATTAACTCACGTTTAGACACCTCTATGAAAAGAGTTTTTTAATACACTATCATAATAACCACTGCCTGTATCTTCCATCACTTTGATTACTTTTGTGAAACAATCCTTCTGCCATGCTATTTATTTCAAAATCTTTTATGAATAGCAATATGTAAAACATTGTTCGAAGAAGGTGATTTCAAATTTTTTTCAAAACTGACATTTTCCTTTCCCTTATAAATAATTGTCGACAGTGGTCATACACATTTATCACCTTTCACCTGTGTGGCATCATTGAGAGAAAGGTACAAATTTTTGGCAAGAGAAAGAAGAGATTGGTGTCCGGAATATGTGCTACGATGGCTATCATTTAAGTTAATTGGACAGAAAGAAACATAAGATATTTTAAAGATGAGAGGGAGGAGGAGCTGGATAAGTTGCAGGATAGGGTACGATTCCCGGCTCCTTTGCGGGCTTAAGTTTCTTGACTTTCCTCAGAGTTCATAAGTTATTCATTCTTTGCTATTTTTTCCAATTCGAATGCAACTGGTCTTCGGTTTCAAATTATATGGTTTATTTCCTGTGTCCGTCGTCTTAGTTTTGGGTAGCTAATTTTGTTGGGCTGGCTCTCTATCCACTACTCTTGACGTTCTTTCAATTATTAATTATATTCTGTTTCCTAGCAAGGGGGTGGGGGGCCACTTAAATGATATATATCCTAAAAGAGTCACTGTACCATTTTTGGAACTCAACTTAACCGGGATGAAGAACTAGCTAGCTATTGGATTAGAGAAAATTTGAACAAATTTTATTGGAAAAGTAATAATAAGTACAGCAAAGGGTCAAAGGGAAGGTGGACCAGAAGTCCACAAAGTAGATAACGAAGAGATAAAACTTTGCTCTAAGCTAAGCGTTACTCAAAACAAAAAAAAAAAAGCAGAATAACGATTGTGGGACAACACCCCACCCCTCTACAAAAGCTTTTCACTACATCCCCAGAAAACCTTGGCTTTCTTCCCTTTCCCATTAACTCTAGCTCCCTTAAATAAATTCTTCCAGAGAGGAGTACAGGTATTTGTCATCCACAATATGGGATGGGATCCAAATTCAAATCCCCTTTCTCTTAACTGGTTAATGAAAGATAAGAGAACTAAAGAAGATAAGTAGTTGAGATTGGATTGCAATGAAGGGTGACCACCTATTGGAAAAGAATGGGAATGAAAGAGAGCAGTTAATCTCTATAGAGGGCTGCAGCAAAATGGTCAAAGAAAATAAGAATATTTTAGACTATAGTCTAATAGCCTTTAAATCATTTATTTAAAGGCTACCACATATGGTGTTCTTGTTACTTCTGTCGTGTGTGTAGATATATGTAGGTTGATCAAACATACTTTGATTCTTGGTAGCCAAAAAATAAATAAATTGTTACCATATGTGTGTGGGCTATATAAACATATTACATTTGCATTTATAAATAATTTATTAATAAATGATTTAAATTCGATTCAAAGGTGTAAAAATAAATAAATTGTTACCATATGTGTACAAAGAATATTCTTTGTACACATATGGTAGCTACCACAGCTAATGCCATTTTTACCTCGATAATTGCTCAAATCTCATAAATATGGCTTGATACTTGAAAGTATAACAAGTGCCGAGATGCTCACAAATAAGTTCCACAACCATATATGAGTAACTCATACACAAGCCCACGATACCAAATTGTCCAGGTCCTCCAGGACTTGTTTGTTGCTCCATTCTTTTTTCTTTTTTTTGGAACCCAGCCTAGCTGGGAGGCTCAACCCCACGCCCGGTTCCATTTATTATATTAATAGTAGAATTTTGCAACGGGGGGGACATAAAACCTGAACCCCGTGCTACAGAGAAACAATTACAATAATCCTCGTAAGGTGTGCAAGCCTATGTGCAACACCATTTGCTTCACGAAAAATGCGAGCCAGAAACACTAGCAAGGTGTGCAAGCCTATGTGCAACACCATTTGCTTCACGAAAAATGCGAGCCAGAAACACTAGCAAGGTGTTTGTTGCTCCATTCTTTAAGCTTTCATGGAAACACCAAGAGAGCACAAAAATGCGAAATCTGACAGGAGGTTCTTCATATAGCTAGCAGATAATAGAAGGCTTGTTTCCTAGAAACCATGCATGCTTGACTAAATGGCTTATCCAAGATGTAGTTTGTTCTCAATATAGGGCAAAGTTACCAGCCTCTGCGAGAGGCAAACAAACAGCAGCCACCTCAGATCAGGAATTTGGTGCTCCAATTCCTTAATCCTTGGGACAATCTGAGTAAGAGAGGAGTCAGAGTGGACATTAGGAGAAAAAAAAAAAAAACATGTAATACTCCAAACCGACTAGAACAAATTGATCAAAAAATTTATCCATACCCAAATAGAAGAAATCATTAAATCAACATCAAAGACATGGTTTGCAAAGGAAAAACTTATGCAGGAAAAACTAAGCATTAAATTTAAATGCTCATTTACCCAATTTTAGCTTAAAATTTGCCCACTTGCTCCACTAACAGTTTTTTAACCCCATTTACCCAAAACACTCTAAGGGATTATTTCCCCTTTACCGAATTAATTCTTTTTTTATTCTTTTTATTTATTTTTGGGACTTTTTTGCCCTCCCCTTCTTTCTCACTTAGAGAGAGAAGTCATCCTCCACCTTGCTTGACTCTGGTGGCCGGCCGCGGTCTCCGGTGACAGGTGACCGGAATCCGACAACCAGTCACCGGAATCCCGAATCCAACTGCCGGACTGGTGACCGGATTCTGGCGTCTGATTTTATTACCCCCCAATAATCATATTATTGCCCTCCAGTAACAAGTTCATTGGGGATCAATAATTAGTGAAAAATGAAGATGTTTTTAATTTTGAATGTTTTAGTAGGTTTATCCAAATAAATAATCTTATTATTCCCCTCAATAATCTTATTATTACCCTAATAAACATTTTATTGCCCCCCAGTAATATTATTATTGCCTCCCAATAATCTTATTATTGCCAACCAAATTATAATAAATAAAAAAAGGAAAATGTCTTTTTTCTCAGTGTGTGACAAGTCTTATTCTCTGGCTCTCTCACTTTTAGATTAAAAATGTTATAAGTGCATGATCAAGTTACTTGTTTTAAGAAAAGAACAGAAAAAAAAATATCTGTAGATTATAGGAACTATATACATGATGAAGAAGTGAAATATCTGTAGCTATTCACAACCCAAAAAAAAAAAAAAATTCTGCAACAACCATAAATGCAAACAAACAGAATTATTGCAAAGCATAAGAACTAAACGCTTTCAAAATCTTTAAACCATAATCAAACACCATTCGAATTGTATAACAACATCTCCCTACAAATCCAGTTTCTCATTCAAATAGAAGAAACCAGAGATTTTTTCATCTTAATCTTCCTTACTTGAGGCGGCACAGGGTTGCAATTCAATCCAAACCCGCATTGCGGACACTCGTAGAAATTGTCAATTGGAAACGACGCCGAAGCGATCCCCACCGAGAAATCCAGGTCGTCGCCGCTCCGAGACACCTCAACGATATTGAGCCACAGGAACAAGACCTTGACGCTGACTCCGGTCAGGTCCTTGAGCCTGTTCTCAGAGATAGTGCCGGTGATGGTGGACTTGTACTTGAGCTGGTACGAGCCTTCGACCGCGAAGCTACATGCGCCGTCGAAATAGGCGGCCCACTTGCCGGTGCTCAGGTCAAGGTCGTAGCCGGTGATGCCCTTGGGGAGAATCCCCATCGGGAAGTTGAAGTTTTGGATGACGTCATAGGCCGACCGGCTATCGTCATCGGCGACCGCGAAGGAGAACGGTGAAAGGAGGACGAGAACGGCGAGAATGGCTGGGAGACTTGAAATTGAAAGAGGAGAGAGAGAGAGAGAGAGAGAGAGGCATGCTTTTAATTTTATAATGAAAATTTATCTAAAATAGTTTTTTTTTTTTTAAATGGGTAAGTGGGCACAATAATCTCTTGCTGGAGTAAGTGGGCAATTTTGATGTTGAAATTGGCTAAGTGGTCACGGCCCTTAAATTTATCCATACAATAGATAAATGAATGGTATCATTATGTAAAGGTGAATCATTATTGTACCACAAAGTGCTACTTGGAAGCAGATGATTGCAGAAATTGAAAATACAGAGAATAGTTGAAACTAATAAAAGGTAACCGATGTTACCTTCTATTTTGCTGAGTTTAGTATACAAGATGCTTGATACTTGAAAGTTTATGAAACACTTGACTACTAAGAAAGAGAAGAAAAAGAAAAACCCATCAAAAAGGGAAAAGAAAAGGAATATAATAGAACATGAGACAATATTATATCCAATGAAACGAATTCATACATAAGATGGAGAGCTGGGTACCTGAACTTAGTTTGCACCATGTCAAGTTAAGCTGTTCTTCCATTTGAGCAGGATAGAGAGGCCTGGTGAGAAATTACAAATGATGCCAAAACAATTAAAACGCCAGCACTGTAGTAAGTAAACCTATAGCGCTGAGTACAATGCATTTGAACACTGGTGAATCAAATTAAAGAGGAACACCAGGAGGGAAGAAGAGGTAGGGGTTTGAAAAGCTTACAATGATTTTAGGAACTGGTTTAACTTAGAACATCAATGGAAGTAATCATGCACAACTGAAATTTCAAACACTCAAGGCACACGTTTCCCCTGGAACTTGAACCCCATGAATATCCCACCGTGCTCGTTTAAAGAGGTCTCTCATAGCTTCAATGCAGACCTGATTTCAAAAAGATGATTTGTCAGTGCTGAGGAAAAGAAAGAGAGAAGGATAACAAGTTTACTTCTTTTATTAAATGCTTCAAACAGCTTTTCCACAAAAGAGTAATTACACACTTGCTACACTGAATAGTTGTGAAGGAAAGAATTTGTGGATCGTTTATAGTTGTGGAGGTGAAAGGCATTTCGAAAGTTTACAGTTGATTTTAAACAAAGATCTGAGCATCTAGGATATCAACGTTAACTTTGGCATCCATCCAGACTATTGGAATACAAGTAATCTCACAATTGGGACCCATCAGCATAACTTCACTTAGATGGTGAAAACCAATAATTTCCAGATGCAGTAATATGGTGAGGTTCCTGCTAGATTCAGTGGTAAGTAATTCTTCACATCATTGTTGGAGGGATCACAATTGTCTGACAACCACAAATGAATGAGGGTTTGAAGTTGTCTGCAGGTACTTTACTAACAAGAATTGCCATTGAACATCTCTCCCTCAACCCAAAATAAGAACAATAATGTTACATCCTTATCAATGTCTTTTTGGTTATACTAGAGGATGAACTTCCCCATCACAAAAACTAGTACTTACAAAGGAAAAGAAATAAAGGGACACTAGAAATGACAAAAACTGACAAATAACTAGATGAAGGTGATACAGGGAACACGAACATGCACAAATTACTCATTTGAGAAAGATACTTATAATCTACCTTTGGAACATTAGAAGTCAGCCACTCATGTCAGCTGTCCTCATCTTTTGTTTAAATAGCTTCCACTTTGGGTGGATACTTCTCAATTTCTCATTCTCATAGCTGATGCTGATTAACACCTGAGACAGAAAGTATAACAGGTTACAATGACTATACAACTTATGAATAAACTGAAGCAAAGTAATTAAGCAATCATCCTAGTAGGGTTGCACCAAGAAATTCCAAGTTCATTATGTGTCATAAACATCTGAAGAAAACGATGTTGTGGAAACTTCTTTATCAAGTCACTGCACCACTGGTTTCAGATAACTCTGTATGCAGCTAAAAGAAATCCAATCCTTATAAATTTGTAAAGGAAGGTTACTTAATATTAAATCAGCAGGGAATGAAAAAGCAAATGGCAATTGAGGAATTGAATATTTATTAAACAGAGTATAGATATATTTTTATTTTAATGAAAGTAGCTTCCTTAAAGAATGGAACATGGCATCCAAACCAACACAGCATTTCATGGAAAAGATGTGAAATTCTAAGTTTATAACAGACTAAAATGATTTCTAATAGTATGTCTATACTCCATGAGAGAGCAAATATGATATAACTCGATTGAAATGATTAAAGTATATTTTTCCAGTATCATGGTCACCTTATCTTCAATGTAACACAGTAGAGAAGCCGTACATGGTTAAGGTGATTGAACTACTGGGACTCGATCATCACCTATTCAGCATCATTTGATCTTCCCGTCAAGTATGATAGAGCCTGCTATGATATAATTTATGCCAAAAGGAAAAAGTATGATTGGTTAAAGTGAAAAAAGAAATGTGAGAAGAGAAGAAAAGAGCTTTGAAAAGCTTACCCTGCTTTATGGATAAATTTCTGGCAATTGGGAATTGATTAACCTTGTAACGCAAACAGACATTCTAGTTCAGCACTTCAGCTTCATCCCACTGAGTTAAGAAAGATGAAAAATGAGACATAATAAGAAATAAATTTGTTGATAAAAAGAAAATAAAATGAAAACAGATTGATTTGGTAAAAAAATTACTGTAAACTTTTGGAATGTAAGAAATCTTGGGCCATTCTGGGCCAGTCTCCTTGTTGCATCTTTCTTTGAGCAGGGGACATCCTACAGCAACGAGGTGCTCCAATTTGGTGAGGTTTTTCATAGCATTTTGTGTAGGTAGATACTTGAGATTCTCACAATGCCAGATCCTCAGAGCCTCAAGAGATGTAAGAGTTCCCAACCACTCAGGAAGAGCCTCTAGTCCCTTAAAAAATGATATGTGGAGTTCTTTTAAACAAGTAAAGTGTTGAATTTGTTGGGGCAGAGACTTGAGCTTAGGCCACCCAAACAACCATAACTCTTCAAGTTGTGAATTAGGTGGAAGCTGAAAATCAGGGAAGGCTTCCAGCTTATGCCAGAACGGACCAATTGTCAGCTCCTTCAAACGAATGAGGCGGTGAAATCCTCCTGTGGGTACATATTTTAATTTGCCACAATGACATATCAACAACTGACGAAGATTAGGTGGAATAGATTTTACAGTATGGCAATCCTCCTCCTGTAAAGACAAACACGCATCAACACCTTGAGAAATTTCCTCTGGTTGATTAGTTGAGTCCGGGTGGTCGCACTTCACATGTGATACTGAAATCGATACTAGACTAGAGCAATCCTTTATATAGAGATACTCAAGAGAGGTGCAGAATTGGAGCCCACTCGGTAGGCTTAATAATCTCTCACAACAAAGAATCGTCAACCTTCGGAGAGATGTGATGCCCTGTGTGATTGGAATTGATGTTAGATTATCACAAATCTTAATCTCCAATTCCTGAAGAGAGGTGCAGTAGTTGAGCCCACTTCCCAGGCTTGACAATCCTTTACACTCTACGAGATTCAATTTCCGGAGAAACGGCATGCCCCGTGCGGTTGGAATTGAAACCAGATTAGGGCAACCCGCTATACTCAACTCCTGAAGAGAGGTGCAGTAATCGAGCCCAACCTCTAGGCTTGATAATGCCTCACAATAGCTGATCTTCAATTGACGGAGAGATGCGATGCCCTGTGTGATCCGAATCGACTCTAGGCTGGGACAACCATCTATCCTCAACTGTTCGAGGCAAGGAAATACCACGACCTCTCCTTCAGCTGATATCCATGGAGGAAATCTAGCACCCATGAAATTTCCAATAGTCAAGCTTAGCAAGTTAGCATGAGGTTCCAAGCCATCTAGTACATCCGTCTGGTTTTCATTATTAGGTACCTCATTGTCTGTCCATACAAATGTTAACCGACTTAAGTGACTCTTCTGCACCAAGCGAGCCTTCTTTGCTTCTTCTCCATCCCTTACATGTTCTAGCCCAATAATAATTAAGTGGCCTCTCAATTGGTTCAACCCACCTAACTCCTTAATTGCAGGACCTCTCTCCTCACCCACATTAAAGAAAGGCAATCTTCGGAGATTAGTTAATCGCCCCAAAATCCCAGCCTCAAATTTCATTTCCTCACCAAAGTAAAAATGCCTCAAGTTGATCAAATTTTGAATCACCTTTGGACACTTTTTAAGATTCCAAGGTAATCTCAATGTTTGGAGGTTATAGAGCTTGCCAATAGACTCTGGGAGTGCTTTGATTTTTGTATCAGAAAGATCTAGATTTCTCAAGTGCTTCAGCCTGCTAAGTGAATATGGCAACTCCTGATTCTCAGTCTCACAAAAACTTAAGACACATAAAGCTCTAAATTTTGGAAAAATGGTATTAGAGACCTCCCCGATATTTGAAAAGAATGAGCGCAGTCTTGATATACTTGATTTTGGCATCTTTTCTAGTATTGCAGTAGGAATCCGTGCAACATGTCGAATCTCATGATCATCCATCTCATGATTGAAGTCTGATGTCCAGCTCTCACACTTGGATACTTCGTTTGCAAGATCATGCACAAGATCATACATCTTGCATTGGGTGATGATAACACCATAGTCATTCTTGTTTGGCTCCAATTTTGCTGCAGCTGGTCAACAGTCTCTTTTCTTGCGCGGACGTGCCAGCACCGTTCGGGTGCGGTCGTCGGGGGTGTCCCTTGACCTGACTTCTATCAAGCGATTGTAGACGAGGAGAGCACCAACCTCGTCGCGGGATTCTTTGTGCCTTGTGGTAAGGACTTTGCTGTAGTTTCTTCTTGTTCACACACTCGATACTCAATATTGCAGATTGAGCAGAGCGACATCACCGGGAAATGTTGAGATCTTGCTAAAGCGTGACTTTAGCTTGGCTAGGTTGCTAGGGTGTTACCCTTGCTTGGCTGGTTCTGTAACCGTTGTGGTCGCGGCACTACCGTCGGCTCCCGAGGAGACTAGGACCGAAGCACGTTGACAGAGGGTTTGGTGGCACTGAAAGTCGGCTTCTGAGAAGACTAGGACTAGGAGTGTGATCACCGGTAAGAGAAAGAGAAAGAGAGGGAGAGGAGTTGCTCTTAGAGAGGTTTGCTCTAGAGAGAACTTAGATCATCTTAGAGATGTTGTTGTTGAATGTGAATGGGTGTGTTAGAATGAGAGGAGAAGGTGTTTATATAGGGAAGAAAAAGAAGAGTGAAATGATGAGTGGAAGAAAAATAATGAAAGTAGATCTAAGTTCACTTGTAAAATATGGAAAAGATAGAGAAAAGATGAAATGAAAGCAAAGCATGAAGGTGCAGCAACATAGAAGTGGTGATGATCTATTAAAAAGATTGTAGAAGAAAAATATATCCAAGGAAAAAGAGAAAAGCATCTAGCTTTCTTCATGTGGGTAGGAAACATGAACATGTGAATATTGAGCTGGTTATAGGTCAGTTTCTGCCCCTTTATTCCTTCAATTATTTCTCCAACAAGACTTCATTATATGCCTTCGACTTCTTCATATGAAATGTTCCACTATGAGTGTAGATCATCCTGAAAATTTTTTAGATTTTTATTCCATGTGGTTGGGCCGAAAATGCTGCTGGACCTCTTACAGGTCCAGTTTTCCAGTTTTGCTTCTGTAGAAAATTGGGCTGATTGTTTGAAGGCCTTCCACTCAAAAAAAGCTCTGCCACTCTTCATAAGAAATGATCCTTGGGGTGTCTAGAATGGATCTGCAGAGTTTCAGCTCATTTCAAGTTCATTTGGTCAGTCTGCCGCCCCTCCTTCCTTGTTTAGCTCGGTTTCTCCTAGCCGAAGTAGGAAAATGTGCTAAAGTTGACTTTTCATGTTTCCATGCTTCCATGCTTTCATAGTAGGCTTTATTTAGCCTCTAAATATATATTTCGAGCTTGTCGACAATATATAGCTTGAGCCACTGACATTGGCTCAATTTCCCCAACACATGCCTTGTCAGGCCAAAATGTTCATTTTGGGTCCAAACATTGCCCCCCAGACCTCGAAGTCAAAAGTCCTCGTCTTGACTGAAGAGGTCTTGAATCAACACTACTCTTATAATGTCGTTGCTTCAAAGTCGTTGTTCCAAAGCCACTTGTATTGGCTTGACTGTTTCCATATAGGCCTCTAAATAGGCCATAAAGCTTGAATGCCACTACTGAATTGCCTTTGGCATGAACTGACGCTTCCTTTGCCAACTTTATTGCCCCCCATGGATCTGGCGAAACTTGGGCAGGTTGTAGGAGATCAGAACTTTAGCGTGCCCCCCATGCGAAGGAGACTACTTTTGATCGCGAATGAGGATCCTTCTCTTCCTTGGTGGTAGCTTCGCCTTGTGTATAGCAACATGTATCTGCCTTGTTCGCGGGCTCTCTGTTGAGAATGCAACTGCTGCAAAAGAAGCCCAACTCGATGAACCTTTGGCTGCTTCTGAAGAAATGGGCCGCAACCTGGCCCATCTCAGAGAACGGGCCACTCAGGCCGAAGCAAGTGCTATTGCGGCGAACCTTCGCGTGGAGGAACTTTGCTTGAAATTGAGCTTTGCGGGCCAATCTCTGTAGGCCCCCTCGAAAACCGTTCGGTCTCCTCACATACTGTTAATCCCTTCTTTTCCGAGATTTAAGGCATTAATCACTCGTTGAAAAACAACAGTCGTGAAAAAATAATCTTGTGAAAAGAACAGTTACCTCCTCGAAAACCGTTCGGTTTCCCCACATGCTATTAATCCTCTAATAATAGCTAATTCCTCAAAAACCGCTCCTCACATGCTGCTAATCCCTTTTTTTCTTGAGATTTGGAATCACTAATCTCGATTTATTGACATCGGTTTTGAAATAGAGCTTCATTCAAGGGTGGGGATTTGCCTGAATTCCCTATAAATAGTTGTATTTCGGGAAGGGAATACTCACAATAATTTTTCTGAAATATTCAAGAAATGGCCTTTCAGTCCTTGCTTCTTTTTCTCCTTCTTCACAAATCTTCCCCTCATAAAATGACCTTTAGCCTCTAAATTTTAGGCTTTATGGCGTAATCTTAAGCCTGGGTTAGGCCTCATGGCGTAATCTTAGGCAAACCCTTGTTTCGTCCTTCTAGGAGTCTGTAACAACAATGCCAGGCTTCAGATTGGTTTAGAAACGCGAGGGGGCTCCGAGTGTGGGATCTCCGGTCATGTAAGATCATTTTTTGGGAAAATCCCATACGCGGAGCGAAACGGAGAAAGGGAGGACGGCCACTCTGAGGTTCGTCTTTCCTCCTCTGTTTTCTTCCTTCTGGACCCGGCCGTGTTGTGCCCTCCAGATGGAAGGGGCTTTGGTTCTCACCTCCTTCTCCCCCTTTCTCTTCTTGATAGAATCTTGGAGGGATGAGAAGGGATGGACTCTTTGAAGGAATGGGTTCAAGCTACATAATGGCTGTTCCTGTACTTCACGTCCAGCTAATGGTGGTTACCAAGGCTAGAGGGGGTGCAGAGACTCAAGCTGATATTCGGTTCCTTCACTCTCTGCCCCTCCAGGAGATAATGGCGCGGCTCAACCCGACGTTGGATTCCATAGCTGCTTCCAATTGAGGGGGCTTGGAGGCTCCATTTTCTTTCACTGAAGTCTGCCTTTCTCATGGATAATGGCTTTGGCCAAGCCTATGTTGTATTCCTCTGCCGCTTCCATGTAAAGGGGTGCGGGGGCTCTGTTACTCCTCTTTTTCCTTCCCTGAAGTCTGCCCCTCCTTGGGATAATGGCGCGGCTCAACCCGACGTTGGATTCCATAGCTGCTTCCACTTGAGAAAAGATTCAGAAGATATCGGAAGATTTCTGTTTTGTATTCTAGCCACTTTTGGCTTTGTAATGAATGTACTGCTTTTGGCCGCAAAGCCACTTTATGAATACAATAATATTATCTTATCCTGATATTCAAATATCCGTGAGAAGCTGAGTCAACGTGTGTCTCGCAAAGCCCCAAATATAGGCCCCCATAGTTGTATATTGAAAATAATATGATCTTTTAAAATATGCTCAGCGTCAAAAAGAGCCTCGCGGCGAGGGTTTTGAGAAAATATGTATATTTTGGATCCACTTGCTGGCTCCCAACTCAAAACTCTTAGCGCCAATAACTCCTTCTTTTCTGAGATTTAAGGCACTAATCACTCGTTGAAAAACAACAGTCGTGAAAAATAATCTCGTGAAAAGAACAGTTACCTCCTCGAAAACCGTTCGGTTTCTCCACATGCTATTAATCCTCTAATAATAACTAATTCCTCAAAAACCGCTCCTCACATGCTGCTAGTCCCTTTTTTCCTGAGATTTAGGGCAACTTTAATCACGCTTTACTGACATCGGTTTGACTCTTTAACCATCCAGCAGGTGGAAATGCTTTTCCGAGACTGTCCGTCCAAGGGTGGAGATTTGCATGCCCTGTTCCTATATCTTCCTCCACAATCTCCAATCCCAAAACCATTTCATCAACTCCAATATTTCTAACAGCAATCTTTCTTAATTACTTGTCACCACCATTCTTCAATTCTCGCATTCTCTCAATCCTTCACCAATGGAACCAAAAACCCAGCAACCAACCGAGGATGGAGGAAGTAACAAAGCAGCCGGGAGTAGTGCTAACATGCTTTGTAGGCGGAACAGGTGGAATCCCACTACAGATCAGATAAGAATCCTCAAGGAGCTTTTCTACAATAAGGGAGTTAGGTCCCCAACTATAGAGCAGATTCAGAGGATCTGTCTCCAGCTGAAATGGTACGGCAAGATCGAGTTCAAGAACGTCTATTTTTGGTTCGTGAACCAAAGGGCTCGGGAGAAGCGGAAGAATAGGTCCACTTCGGATGTTCATGTGCCCATGCAAAGATCAGGGCTTGTTGGTGATGACAATGGTACCAATTGCAAACCTGAGGATCAGTATATTAACTTAGAATCTTCTGCATCTGCTTCTGCTTCTTCAGCTGGTGTGATTGCTTTTAATTGGCAGATGGGGAACTATGGTGGTTATGGATCTATGAACATGGAGATTGAAACCCTTCCTCTGTTCCCCATGCATGGTGAGGACATCTTTGGTAACATGAAGACTACTTCCGATGGAGGTGGCGGTCACGGTGGTGGCTCTCACATTTCGCTTGAGCTCAGCCTTTCCTGCGAGGGCAAAGCTGGAAAAAGTTTCTGGAGCCGCTGACTCGGCTTAGTAGCTTTGCGAGTGTAGGAACACTTAGAATTGCCCCTTAAGAGTTGTATTAATGATTTTTTTTTTTTTTTTGGTTATAAGTAGTTGAATTCAATAAGACAATGTGAATCAAGGTTTAGACATGCGGCCCAAGTATAGTCGCCTAGACACAAATTTTCTTTCAAATCCTTTGGGCAACCTTACTGAAATGGCCAGATGGGGGAGGGCGAACAAGAGAGGCAGAATCCATTTTGGCATGAGCTACTCCCACATAGTGGTTTAGGCCCATTTGCACGCACTTCTGGATTCAAGAACCTGTCATGAACGTTGTCCCCTTTCTAGACACAATTTCACATAGGCTATACTTACTAAGATGAGAAAAGTCATAAGTGTGAAGACAGTTCAACAAGTGTTAATAAAAGCCGCCCTTAACCTTAAGGGACATGAACTAGGCACCAATAAGGAGTTTAGGCCAATATTAACAAAAGAGACTTCACCTATTCCGTTATGATTCACAACCCCTTTACCAAATTCAACTTTTTTTTTTTTTTTTAATGAAAAGAAAACGAAAAAGTAACAGAAAAATAAAAGCAAAGAAAGAAAAAAAACTAGCAACACCCTGTTTGGCTAACCTCTAGAAGACCACGGGGGAGGCCATCTATGCTTCATTCCAAGCTCCGATGTATCAAAATTTGTAGGGTAAAAATCCCTCCTGTGAGAGCTCATAGGAAAAGAACAAAGACACTTCTCGTTGAAGAATTTGGAGGAATTTGGCTCGTGAGAGGGGTAATCTTGCCCCCCAAGTATCTTTGTTGGTTGACGAAGCATGATCTTCAATTGCACTTTTGGAGATGAAGATGTTTCAAGATCGGCTTTGTCGCCAACTACCATGTCATAGAACATGGTGTCTTTCGAATAAGCCACGAATTGGCTTTTGCATTTGACCACTTGCTGGTCTAAATTTTCCACATCAAGAGCTTCACTTGCTGGATAATTGTAAACAAGAGTTAACTTGTATTGATGATACTCAAATTTACAGTCACGAAGGATAAATTGGCCACTAAAATAATTTTTCTGGCCATTCTTGCAAGGTGGGTTGCAAATGTATCCTCCATGTATATCAAAGCCACCGCTTGGCCTTGAAGAATATATGAAGAACTTCAAGTTGAATTGATTAATAAAGCCACAAATTGGCTTCTGTAGACCACAACTTAATTGATAATTAAGTTGGCTCTGATTTTGATCACCTTCACCAAGACGTCCAGTAGCAGAGTCACAATTAAAATGATCATGAACTTGCTTCTTTTGATCAAAGGGATGATCATGGGCCACATCTTGCCCCCCATGCATCTGATCAGTGGCCACGTATTTCGCTTGATCAGTGGAGAAATCAGATATTTGTTCAGAGACAACTTTCTTGTCCGAAGAACAATCTTGTTGATGACCTTCTCCATGCACAGCCTCTGTGTAAGGCTGTGACTCACCAGTGAGACCCTTAGGTTGATTGCCACCTATAGGCAAGTTAGTCTCAGAAATGACCTCTTCGCGAGCAGGTTCTGGAATCGTGAACTCATCAAGCCGTCGACGGTCCTCCGCGAGGGCTTTACTCAGATTCTCATGGTATGCGGTAGAATTCTTTTGAAGGATATCAAGCCGCTCTTCTATGCTCGCATTCTCTGGAATGGGAATGGGCACATAGCCTTCTATCGTCGCCATGACTTCAGGAATTTCTTTTGGTAAAGAATTTCCTCTGGCATCCCAATGATGGTGAACATAAAAAGACTCTGGTGTAGTCCCACTAGGCGTGCCAAAATGTTTGTTTTGAAGCCCGGTGGTTGAATGTCTTCAAGAAAAAAAAAATTCTAACCTTGTCCCACTGGGCGTGCCAAAATGTTTGGCTATGTTTTGAAGCCCGGTGGTTGAATGTGCTTCAAGAGAAAAGCTTCTGATGTCATCCCACCGGGCGTGCCAAAATGTTTGGCTCCAATTTTGCTGCAGCTGGTCAACAGTCTCTTTTCTTGCGCGGGCGTGCCAGCACCGTTCGGGTGCGGTCGTCGGGGGTGTCCCTTGACCTGACTTCTATCAAGCGATTGTAGACGAGGAGAGCACCAACCTCGTCATGGGGATTCTTTCTGCCTCGTGGTGAGGACTTTGCTGAAGTTTCTTCTTGTTAACACAATCGATACTCAATATTGTAGATCGAGCAGAGCGACATCACCAGAAAATGTTGAGATCTTGCTAAAGCGTGACTTTAGCTTGGCTGGGTTGCTAGGGCGTTACCCTTGCTTGGCTGGTTCTGTAACCGTTGTGGTCGCGACACTACCGTCGGCTCCCGAGGAGACTAGGACCGAAGCACGTTGACAGAGGGTTTGGTGGCACTGAAAGTCGGCTTATGAGAAGACTAGGACTAGTAGTGTGATCACCGGTAAGAGAAAGAGAAAGAGAGGGAGAGGAGTTGCTCTTAGAGAGGTTTGCTCTAGAGAGAACTTAGATCATCTTAGAGATGTTGTTGTTGTATGTGAATGTGAATGTGTTGTGAATGAGAGGAGAAGGTGTTTATATAGGGAAGAAAAAGAAGAGTGAAATGATGAGTGGAAGAAAAATAATGAAAGTAGATCTAAGTTCACTTGTAAAATATGGAAAAGATAGAGAAAAGATGAAATGAAAGCAAAGCATGAAGGTGCAGCAACATGGAAGTGGTGATGATCTATTAAAAAGATTGTAGAAGAAAAATATATCCAAGGAAAAAGAGAAAAGCATCTAGCTTTCTTCATGTGGGTAGGAAACATGAACATGTGAATATTGAGCTGGTTTTAGGTCAGTTTCTGCCCCTTTATTCCTTCAATTATTTCTCCAACAAGACTTCATTATATGCCTTCGACTTCTTCATATGAAATGTTCCACTATGAGTGTAGATCATCCTGAAAAATTTTCAGATTTTTATTCCATGTGGTTGGGCCGAAAATGCTGCTGGACCTCTTACAGGTCCAGTTTTCCAGTTTTGCTTCTGTAGAAAATTGGGCTGATTGTTTGAAGGCCTTCCACTCAAAAAAAGCTCTGCCACTCTTCATAAGAAATGATCCTTGGGCTGTCTAGAATGGATCTACAGAGTTGCAGCTCATTTCAAGTTCATTTGGTCAGTCTGCCGCCCCTCCTTCCTTGTTTAGCTCGGTTTCTCCTAGCCGAAGTAGGAAAATGTGCTAAAGTTGACTTTTCATGTTTCCATGCTTCCATGCTTTCATAGTAGGCTTTATTTAGCCTCTAAATATATATTTCGAGCTTGTCGACAATATATAGCTTGAGCCACTGACATTGGCTCAATTTCTCCAACACATGCCTTGTCAGGCCAAAATGTTCATTTTGGGTCCAAACAATTCTCATCCTCTGTAGCATCTTGAAACAAGGAGTTCTCTAGTAGAGTCTCAAAATACTTATTGCCTATATCCTCCATTTCAATCTCTTGCTTGGTTTGGTGACCATGAGAAGGATGGAGAAAACCTTGAGCCATCCATAGTTGGATCAACTTATCTCTTTCAATTGAGCAACCTCTCTCGAGCATGGAGGAATATGCAAAACATTGTTTCAATGGTGATTCCAAATTGTTAAAACTCAACCCCAGAACCGACATGATCCTGCTATCCTCTTTGTCTGATGATACCTGCCATATTTTACTTTGCAGAATTGACAACCATTCATTGCTACCGTTCTTAGAACGCATCAAGCTTCCCAAAACCTACAGTTATTTGAGATTCAAATTTTAGCTTAACTTCATCAATACATATCAAATAGTTCATCTCACATTAAATAATCAATAAGGTGATCGTAGATATCGTACCTTTGCCGCCAATGGAAGACCAGCACACTTTTTGGCAATTAACCTTCCAATTTCCTCTAGTTCTGAAGGTATCGGAGCAGTAGGATCTGCAAATACTCTATCCTTTAATATGGACCAACATTCATCATCCGATAGAGTCCCTAGATCGCACCTACGAAGTGTTTCCATGATTGATGCAACCTTGGCACTACGGGTGGTGACAATCACAGAGCTTCCTTCAGCTGAATTTAGTTGCAATAGACAACGCTTCAAATCATCCCAATTGTTAGCATCCTCATTCCAAACGTCATCGAGTACAAGAAAATACCTTTTCTCTTTCAACTTCTGCTGGAGGCTTCCAATCAATGCTTCCCGACTTGAAAGATTTGCTCCAGTTGCGTCGTCATATGATTCCAGCATTCGACGTAAAATTGAATTGACATCAAAAGTATTAGATACATACACCCATAATGTTGCATTAAAGTACCTTTTCATTTCACCTTCTTTCAGTTGCTTGGTAACTGAGCGAGCCAAAGTTGTTTTACCTAGGCCTCCCAATCCCACAATGGCCATCACTGAAAGAATCTTTTCTTGATTGTTGAAGTTGGTCAAGGTTGCAATTATATCTGACACAACCTGATCCCTTCCAACAATGGTTGCATCTTTCAAGGTGAATTCATTTTTCTCAACGAATGAGGTTGTTTCCCGCTTATCTTTACTTGCTGCTGCACCTCCATTTGATCTCCTTGTCATGCCGAGTCCCACACTGGCTGCTTGCTTGTTGAGATCATCCAAGGATGTGTTGATGTTGTAAATCTTGCGTGCCATCTTGAGACGAAATACAACAGGATTGTTGCAGAAGAAGCCGAGTATCTTCTTATCCAGGCTCGTCTCCTTTATAACGATACGCTGAACTTCATATTCTATTTCATCCAGAATATCGTCTGCATTATAAGCTACGCTTATAAGCTTCTTCATCCAATTGGCCCTTGCCCGCAGTTCCCGATCTTCAGGTTCATGAGAAGCATCATGGATTATATCTCCAATCAGGGTTGAGGTTTCTTTGAGCTTATGTATCTCTTTGCGGAACCCCAAGACGATATCGAGTCTCAATTGATCAGTAGCGAGTGCAGTCACCTTACTCACTACTTCGCCGGCAGCGGATTCAAGGATAAACATATTTTCCTGGGTTTTCAAAATCACTGTCGATCAGGCAGGCGTAGTGTGTTCCAAGTGTTTTTCTTGTAAAAGCTATAGCTGGACTGTTCAGAATAGATGTGCGTATGGTTGGCTTGGGATCACTTTGCCTTCACTCCATGTCAGCTATAGCTTTATGAAAGAACAGTACACTATTCTATTGGGGATAGCTTTATAAAAAATTTGAGTTATCACTACTCACTACCTATGTAGAATTCTTCACGTCTGTCTGTATAGAATATATTAGACTTGCAGCACAGGCAAAGAACCAAGTGAACCCACCCTTACAAGACTTGGGTAGCTTAGACACCTATTTCCAATTGTATTCCCAAGTTAACAACTGCTCTTCTTCATTAAGCAATGATTAACTTTTTGGCTAGGTAAGAAAGGGACCAAGTAGCAGTTATTCTTGACTTGGAGAATCAAATATGCTAGAGATGTAGAACACCAAGTTGTAAACTAACTTGACTCCAAGAAAAAGAATAAAGCCCCCATTTTTTTCTCAGATTTTGAAGAGTTCCAATGTCCATATTCCTCAAACTTGGGGCTTCAGGTGTCCGAAATGGTTCAATATTTTATATAAGGCAATTTTGGTGATTGCATAAACCAAATTTAGAGGTTACGTGTGCTTGATGATTAAATAATTTTTCTGTAAGTAATTGGAGTGTCCTATATTACTCTGAAGTTTTGAAATTTTGAAGTCTAGAACCATTAAATTAGCTCTGAATACACCAAAAAAGAATTATCTCAAATAATCTAACTGATAGCCTATGTAAGACGGAAAAGAATACATCCGAGGCAGAAGTAGGGCAAAGATGACGGAATGCTTTGATCGAGGTGTCATATACTTGGTGTGGTCAAACAGTGACCCCATTACATGTATGTTCCAGATTATGCATCTCCTTTCAATCGGTTCAAGCAGGCCAAATGATCAGTCAATTCTAGAGATAAGTCAGTTGCACCAATACTGCAGCTGGAACTTCCACTATATATCTTTATCAAAAACTAAAGATGTCTCAAGTTGATTAAACTTTGCACTTCCATTGGGAACTTCTTTAGATTTTTGGTACTGTATGTACATTCTCAATATCTGCGGGTTACAGAACTTGCCAAAAGACTTGGGGAGAGCTGTGATTTTTGTCTTGAAAATTCGATCCATCAACTTGCCAATAGAAATCAACAACTCATCAATATCAGCCCCATATAACTGTAAGCCACACAAACCTTGAAAATGCTATCTTCTGGGACATTGTCATTCGACAATAGAGCAAAATCTCCCAACACTTGTTTCTCGCTTGATTTCAAGTGTTGAAGTAGGAATCCCTGAAACATGTTGAAGCTCACTGTATACCGCCTCAAGCTCTCACGTTTAGACACAGTATTCTAATACACTATACCACTGCATGTATCCTCCATCTCTTGATTAGTTTTGTCAAGCAAAATCTTTCTGCCAATTAATCCAGAGTTGGATCCAGTTAGCCTTGTCTATTAACTTTTACGAACACTGAGCAATATGAAAAACATGGCGATTTCAAATTTTCAAAACTCATCTTCAAAACTGACATTTTGCTTTCCTATGCTCCTGGCAATTCTGAGATCTCACTTTTTTTTCTTTTTCTGACCATTCACTTGCAGTATTCTAGAAACCATGCATGCTTGACTAAATGGCTTATCCAAGATGCAGATGGAGTTTGTTCTCAATATAGCGCAAAGTTACCAGCCTTCGCAAGAACCAAACCAAACAGCAGCCACCTGAGATCATTTTGGATGCTCCAATTCCTTGATCTTTGGGACAATCTGAGTAATAAAGGAGAGGAGTCAGAGCGGACATTAGGTAAAAAAAAATAAAAATAATAATCATGTGATTCCCCAAAACGACTAGAACAACGATCAAAAAATTTATGCAAACGAACATAGAAGAAAGCAGTAAGTCGACATAAAAGAAATAGTTTGCACAGGAAAAACTTATTCAAGGTTTTACCTTAGATAAATGAATGGCATCAAAAGGTGAATCAATATTGTACCACAAAGTGCTACTTGGAAGCAGATGATTGCAAAGATTGGCAATACAGAGAATAGTTGAAACTAACAAAAGGTAACTGATGTTGCATTCTATTTTGCTAAGTTTAGTATACAAGATGCTTGATACTTGAAAGTTTATGAAACACTTGACTACTAAAACAGAGAAGAAAAAGAAAAACCTGTTAAAAGAGGGAAAATAAAAGGAATAAAACAGAACGTGCATAACATTCGAAGAAACAAATACATGGATAAGATGGAGAACTGAAGTACCTGAACTTAGTTCGCACCAGGTCTAGCTAAGCTGTTCTTCCATTTGATCAGGATAGAGAGGCCTTGTGAGAAATTACAAATGATGCCAAAACAACCGGGAAAAATTGTAGCAAGTAAATAGCATACAGAGCAGAGTACAATGCATTTGAAAACTTGTGAATCAAATTAAAGAGGAACACCAGGAGGGAAGAAGAGGTAAAGATTTGAAAAGCTTACCATGATTTTAGGAACTGGTTGCATTTAGAACATGAACGGAAGTAATCATGCACAACTGAAATTTCAAACACTCAATGCACATGTTTCCCCTGAAACTTGAACCCCAGGAAGGTGTTACAACTGTGCTACTTTAGGGAGGTGTTAATGCTTCAATGCAGACCTGATTTCGAAAAGATGATTTGTCAGTGCTGAGGAAAAGAAAGAGAGAAGGATGAACGAGTTTAATTCTTTTGAATAATGCTTCAAACAGCTTTTCCACAACAAAGCAGTCACACACTTGCTACACTGAATAGTCGTGAAGGAAGAATTGTGGATAGTTTACAGTGGATTTTAAACAAAGATCTGAGCATCTAGGATACAAATCTTTACATTGGCATCTATCCAGATTATTGGAATACAAGTAATCTCACAATTGGGACCCCTCGGCAATATATGGTGAAAACCAAGAATTTCAAGATGCAGCAATTTGGTGAGGTCGCTGCTAGATTCAGCGTTAAGTAGTTTTTCACATCATTGTTGGAGGATTCACAATTGTCTAACAACTGAAAATGATTTAGGGTCTGAAGTGCTCTGGCATATACTTTACCTGCAATAATTGCCATTGAACATCTCTCCCTCAACCCAAAATAAGAAAAATAATGTTCATCCTTATCAATGCCTTCTTTGGTTATACTAGAGCATGAACTTCCCCATCACAAAAACTAGTACTTATAAAAGAAAAGAAATAATAGGGCACAAGACATGAGGATAACCGATAAGTTTAACTAGATGGAAGTGATAGAGCGAACAAGAACAAACACAAATTACACTCTACCCTTGGAAAATAAGAAGTCAGCCACTCATGTCGGTTGTCCTCAGTGCATCTTTTGTTTGCATAGCTGCCACTTGAGGTGGATACTTCTCATTCTCATATCTGCTGCTGAATTAACACCTGATACAAAGAAAGTATAAAAGGTTACAATGACATACAACTTGTGAATATAAATTGAAAAAAAAAAAGTAATTAAGAAATCATCTTAGCAGGCTTGTATAGATAAATGCCAAGTTTATTAAGTGTCATAAACGAATGAAGAAAAAAATGTTGGGGAAACTTCTTTATCAAGTCACTGCACTACTGGTTTAAGATAACTCTGGATGCAGCTAAAACAAATCCAATCCTTGTAAAATTATAGAAAGAAAAGTTACTTAAATTTAAATCAGTAAGGAATGATAATGTAAATGGCAATCGAGGAATTGACTATAAATCAAACAGGGTATTGTTATATTTTTATTTCACTGCAAGTCTTCCTTAAAGACTGAAGTATATTTCTCCACTACCATGGTCACTTTATCTTCAATGAAACACAGCAAATAACTCATACATGGGACTATGGGAGAGGTGATTGAACTACTGTGACTGGATCTTCAACCACTCAGCTTCATCTGATCTTCCCATTAAGTATGATAGAACCTGCTAAGATATAATTTATGCCATAGGTAGGAAAAATTAAGATTAGTTAATGCAAAGGAAATCTGGTTAAAAATCTAGTGAAAGAAGAAATCTGAGAAGAGAAGAAAAGATGGTGGTTTGAAAAGCTTACCCTGCTTTAGGGATAAATCTCTGGCAAATAGGAATTGATTAACCTTGTAACTTGAATGAAATCAATCGATAATACATTTTCCTCTTGAAATGTGACCAGGCATTCTAGTTTAGTATGGCAGGCATTCCGTAGCTTCACCACACTGAGTTAAGAAAGATGAAAAATGAGACATAATAAGAAAGAAATTTGAAGGAAACAAGAAAATATAAAGAATTTGGTCAAAAAAATTACAGTCAAGTTCTGGGATGTGAGAAATCTTGAGCCATTCTGGGCCAGTCTCCTTGGTGCATCTTTCCTTGAGCAGGGGACATCCCTCAATGTAGAGCTTCTTCAATTTGGTGAGGCCTTTCATAGCATTTAGTGTAGGTAGATACTTGAGATTCTCGCAAAGCCAGATATGTAGAGTCTCAAGAGATGTAAGATTTCCCAACCATTCAGGAAGAGCCTCTAGTCCTATAAACTTTCCTATCCAGAGAGTTTTTTAAAAAGTAAAGTGCTGAATTTGTTGGGGTAGAGACTTGAGCTTAGGCCACCCCACCAACTCTAAGCTTTCAAGTTGTGAATCATGTGATGGTGGTGGAAGCTGAAAATCAGGGAAGGCGTCCAGCTCCTCCCAGAACCAACCAATTTGCAGCATCTTCAAACGAGTGAGGCGGTGAAATCCTATGGGCACATATTTGAATTTCCCACAATGACATATCAACAACTGACGGAGATTAGGTGGAATAGATTCTAGATTACGACAATCCTCCTGTATAGACAAATACTCAACAACACCCGTAGAGACTTCCTCCGGTTCATTCGTTGAGTCCGGGTGGTCGCACACATATGATACTGAAATGGATACTGTAAAACCATAATTACATGCTCACAACATATGCACAACAATCATAAAAGGATCAAGGCTTACCTTCTGCAATTACTGTCATAGATTCCATCTTATGCAACTGCTTAACTCGATCACTGAATGTGGTCTTCTGTTACTTACCAACTTGCTTCTCAATGGACAGAACTTATGCAATAGTCGTGGTAGTAATCAGGGACCAATTCATCTGTATATATATATATGAGACTTAAACCTCAAGAAGCTTCCCATTAAAGCATTCCTTGTCGGTTTAGGTTTCACTGTTAGATTCCTAATGTATCACAACTTGTAGCCTTTCTTGTAGACTAAGCAATGGATTACTATCCTTAATGAATTGATACGCTACTTCATTAAGTCACTAGTATTGATTTACTGTTTGTATCCATGTTAAACTAGGATTGATATTAAGCTAATCATCAATTACTTTATGATGATATGTGTTATGTCCATATTTGATCTTACAATCTCCCCCTTGGACTCATACATATCATGCTCGATGATTTGCACCAGAGAACATCAAAACCTACTTAACTTACTGAAGTGCGCGCCAGATGACAAACTCAAATCGAAAATCCATTCCAACATGGTCAGATCACAGTTACTTATGCAGAGCAAGAAACAGTATACATTTTAACAAAAATGCAGAGTTTCAAAACCACTAACACAAGCTTCTGCAATCCACATATGTTCAACCAGAAGTGATACAATATATGTTAATGTGTATCAACAAGTAAACATATATTAGGTCCTACTTTATGTTTCTTAAACCAGAAACTCAAGCAAATTTACTGAACACTAATGGCTTAAAAATATTGCTTGAACCTTAACATCATGCTATACATGATTTAAGCCATCTGATAGCAAGTATGATATTCAAAACAAGATGATAATTTCCAAAATAAAACAATAAAGCTGTAGCAAAATCATAACTGGAAATACCTCAAAAATTTATTGATAATAATAAAATCTGTCATTACAAACAAGTTGTGATAAACAAAAACAAAAGATCACAACTAAAACACAAGAACTCAAAAAACCTTAGAATTTTAAATGCTCCAACTGGATTAACTCTCTACTGAACCTAAGCATCTAGATTAGCTAAAACTCCAATGCTGGCTGTATGCTTCTGGAATGCTGCTACTGACAATGCCTTGGTGAAGGGGTCTGTTAGCTGTGAATTCGTGTCAATGCTCAAAACAACTATTTCACCATGCTTTACCCTTTCTCTAACACTGTAATACTTTAGATCAATGTGTTTAGAATTATTTGATCTTTTACTGTTCTTGCTATAGAAAACTGCAGCCTCATTGTCACAATAAATTAATCACAAGTGTACCAGCCACAATATGACTTAACACTTTTGTCTGCATCAAGAAATTCTTGATCCAAAGTCCTTCACACACAGTCTCATATACTGCAATAAATTCAGCTTGCATGGTGGAGGTTGAAACTAGAGTTTGCTTCATGGTTTTCCAAGAAACTGCACCTCCTGCTAGCATGTACACATATCCACAAGTTGACTTCTTGGAGTCTGGATAGTTCCCTGCGAAATCAGAATCTGAAAATCCAACGAGTTTCAGATCCTCCACTTGCCTATAAACTAGCATGTAATTCTTTGTTTTCTGCAGGTACCTCAACACTTTCTTCCCAGCTACCCAATGTTCATGGCCTGGATTAGATTGGAATCTCGATAAAATCCCTACTGCAAAAGACAAGTCTGGCCTAGTGCAGACTTGTGCATACATGAGACTTCCTACAAGTCTAGCATAAGGCTTTGACTCCATATTTTCTTTCTCAACATCACTTTTGGAACTTTGCTTCTTGGTTAGTTTATCTCCTTTGGACATGGGGACTTCTCCAGCTGCACACTTCTCCATACCAAATCTCTTCAAAACTTTGGTAATATAATTCTGTTGAGACAAACCAAGTAGTCTCTGTGCTCTATCTCTTTTAATCTCAATGCCTAGTACATAGGATGCTTCTCCTAATTCTTTCATGTCAAAATTCTTTGACAGAAAACTCTTGGTGTCTTTAAGCAGTTTAATGTTACTGCTAGCCAAAAGTATATCATCGACATAGAGTACTAGGAAAATAAAATTGTTCCCAACTGTCTTCAAGTAAACACACTCATCAACAAGATTCTCTGTAAATCCAAAAGTAGAAATCACAGAATCAAATTTCTTGTACCACTGTCTAGAAGCTTGTTTAAGGCCATAAATTGATTTTCTTAACCTGCATACTAAGTTTTCACTTACAGCTTGTACAAAACCTTCTGGCTACTTCATATAAATCACTTCATCTAGTTCACCATTCAAAAAGGCTGTCTTAACATCCATTTGGTGTAGCTCCATATCAAGGTGAGCAACTAAAGCCATGATTATTCTAAACGAGTCTTTTGTAGAAACTGGAGAAAAAGTCTCAGTAAAGTCAATGCCCTCCTTCTGTGTAAAACCCTTGGCAACTAATCTTGCTTTATGTCTCTCTACATTGCCATTTGCATGTCTTTTGGTTTTGAAAACCCATTTACAACCTATAGGTTTCTGATTTGGGTCAGGTTCAACTAATTCCCAAACCGCATTTTGACTCATGGAATTAATTTCTGCTTCCATTGCTAGCTGCCATTGATGAGATTCATTACTTTCAATGGCCTGGTTAAAAGTAGTCGGATCATTGTCCTCTGCACAGTCCATTTCAACTTCTGCTTCTTGCAGATAAACAATGTAGTCACTATCTTCCCCCCCATAAGTTGGTTTTCTTGCTCTCTGTGATCTTCTAGGCTGAGGGTTGACAGGGACTTGATCAGTTACTGGGTCAGTTACTTGACCAGTGACAGTTACTTGGTTAGTTACTTGACCAGTGACATGGTCAGTTACTTGTCCAGCGACAGTTACTTGGTCAGTGACTTGACCAGTGACATGGTCAGTTACTTGTCCAGCGACAGTTACTTGGTCAGTGACTTGACCAGTGACAGGTACTTGACCAGTTACATGGTCAGTTACATGACCAATTACTTGATCAGTTACTTGACCAGATACAGCTACCTGATCAGTTACTTGGTCAGGTACTCGACCAGTGACTTGATCAGTTACATCTTGTTCTAAAGGCAACACTACACTTATATTCTCATCTGACACAATTTCCTCAAAATCTGAGGTTAAATCCTCAAGGTTTGTATTGTGAACTTTTTCACTTAGAAACTTTACTTGATGTGTTTCAAAAATTCTAGGTGAATGATGAGCAGAATATAATTTATAGCCTTTAGATTTATCTGGATAACCTATAAAATAGCAACTAACTGTCTTAGGATCAAGTTTATTCAAGCTTGGATTATAAATCCTAGCTTCTGCATGGCATCCCCAAACATGGCAGTGATGAAGACTAGGTTTTCTGCCACACCAAAGCTCAAAAGCAGTCTTTTCTATGGCTTTGCTAGGTGTCCTGTTGCAAATATAATTTGCAGTTTTTAAAGCCTCACCCCACAGAAATTTAGGCAAACCTGTTGTACACATCATACATCTAACCATGTTCAAAAGAGTCCTATTCTTTCTCTCTGCAACACCATTCTGTTGTGGGTTATAGGGTGTTGTATATTGAGCTTTAATTCCATTGTCTTGCAAAAACAAGGCAAATGGACCCTTTTGTTGGTCGGATTCAGTGTACTTGCCATAGAACTCACCCCCTCTATCTGATCTTACTGTTTTGATTTTCTTTTCTAGTTGATTTTCTACCTCAGACTTAAAGATTTGAAAAGCTTTCAATGCTTGTGCCTTTTCTGAAAGTAGATAAACATAACTGTATCTAGAAAAATCATCAATGAATGTGATAAAATACACATTCCCACAGATAGTTTGATGCCTAAATGGTCCACATATATCAGTGTGTATGAGTTCTAATAAATTTTGGCTTCTATATGCAGTCTTCTTTCTAGTATTAGTTATTTTTCCCTTAAAGCATTCAACACAGTCTGTTAGATCAGAAAAATCAAGTTCATTTAGGATGTTGTTTTTCACCAAAATTTTCAGTCTCTCTTTTGAAACATGGCCGAGTCTTCTATGCCATAAAAATGCAGACTTTTCATTTAGTTTGGTTCTTTTAACACCTGTTAAAGTGCTAGTACTGTTGGTGTTATTTTCAACAAGTAAAATTTCTTGTTGAGCCATTGAACAATTTAACTGTAAATAATCATTCATAATAACACCAGAACCAATTTGAACAGAATTTTTAGAAATAAGAATTCCATCACTATCCATAACAAGTCTACAACCAGATTTTACTAAAAGAGAAACTGAAACCAAATTCCTTCTCATGGAAGGTGCATAAAAAACATTGTCCAGAACTAATAATTTTCCTAATCCTAAATCGAGCTTTAAGGTTCCAATAGCCTTGACTGCCACTCTCATGCCATTGCCTACACACAGGTTCACTTCATCACTTTTTGGGATTCTCCTCCTTATGAATCCCTGCAAAGAATTAGTAATATGAATAGGTGAGCCTGAATCTATCCACCAAGACTGTGGTTCAACATTTATAAGATTAATTTCTAAGGAAAAAACTGTATTAGAAAAAATCTTACCCTTTTTGGCTAACCAATTCTTATAGCCAGTGTAGTCCTTTTTCATGTGTCCTACTCTTTTGCAAAAGTAGCACTTGAACCTGAATGGCCTGTTTTCCTTGGCCACTGCAGCTGTTGAACTCTTAGTTATGGCTTTGGTAGGCTTGAGCTTATTTTGGGGCTTTTTCCTTTTAGGCTTCTCAATGAGGTTAATGGTTGTAGCAGGTTCCTTTTCTTCCTTGATCCTAGATTCCTCATCCACACAGATGGATATAAGTTCATCTAGAGTCCAGTTTCCCTTTTGAGAGTTATAACTGGTCCTAAGATGACTAAAACTGTTAGGCAAGGAATGTAGTGCATAATGCACTACTTGCTCATCCCTAACCCCCATTAAGAGTTCCCTGAGTCTGCCATTTATATTGATCATCTTCATAATATGCTCTCTAACTCCCCCTGAACCCATGTACTTCAAATCATGAAACTCCTTGGTTAGCCTAGCTGCTTCTGCTTTTTCACTTTCTTTAAACTCAGCACCTATGAGTTCCAGAAAATCTGATGCTAGCTCAGGCTCTTCAATACTTCCCCTGACAGTCTTAGACATAGAGGTTCAAATGAGGTTCTTAGCCATTCTATTGGATCTATGCCACTTCTTGTAAAGATCAGTTTCCTTCTTAGTGCTCTTTTCAGTTAACTCTTCAGGTTTGTCCTCAGTGAAGCAATAGTCTATGTTTTCATGCATTCCCATGTAGTTTTCTACGGAGTCTAGCCAAGCTCTATAATTTGTTCCAGTTAACATCAAGACACTGTTCAAGTTCATGTAAGAGTTACCTAAGGAGCAAAACAAAATTCATGTGAGTTCTCAATTTTGTAAAGAAAATAACTTTAAGTTTTCTGTGTTTTATTTAGCTTTAAGCAATCAAAACAAGAACATACAGAAAACCTAAACAAACCATACTTGCATTCATATCAGTCCATAACCAAAAAACAATGTTAAGCAACACTTTTGAGCAGAAGCATAACATCCTGGAGTTATTTATCAATATGCCATGTTCAATGAAAACAAGTTATCCAAAGAAATTTATCCACATCTTTAGATAGAAGAAAAATTTCTAAGTATCCGTATTTATTTTCATCAAGCATGCATACTGCTGTTTTGTATTCTAAAACCATACTTAACCACTTCTTTGGAAGATAAAACTGAAGCATAGTTTTAAAACACAAAACACAATTTCAGTTTTGTTACTCGATCAGGTACAGTTACTTGACCAGTTACACGTACGTGATCAATGTTTTCTGCCAACATCAATGAAGGATGCTTTGTGCATCATAATCACTTATGCCAACAGAAAACCACAAAACATATGAGCTCTTTTACTTTACATTCTATCCAGATTCATCCTTGTAAGAAAATTAAGCTCTTGTATCTGTCAACTTTAACAACGTGTAAACAAAATCTGGGAGATTTTTGTTCTTCATACAATTTTACACAATCACAGATACAATACCATATCATCAATCAATTCAACATGCATATTCAAGCATAACCAAAATTGATTCGATTCCAAGAAACCACAGAACAATCCAGAAATTGTAAATTTCATCCGGTCACCATCTACTCTAGCCTAACGCACGCCGGGAATGCAACTAGGGTTCTTGAGCACAATCAAAAACTCAATTATCATGCTATGAATCGAAATCAATTTCACAGAAAAACCTATTTTTGCTTTTTCCCCAATTTGCTGCTAAAAATTCATAGCGGAAGCGTGAATTTTATAATTAACCAGATGCAGCAGTCGACTTAAGTAACTTACCTTGATCAGGTACCTGACCAGTTACTTGGTCAGTTACCTGGTCAGTTACTTACTTGGTCAGGTACCTGATCAGTTACATGACCAGTGACTTGGTCAGTAACCTGATCAGTTACTTGACCCGTAAAGCAAAAACCCTTAAAAAAAATTTTATGTTTGTTTTGCAAGACCCTAAAACGATTTTTCATATTTGTGAGCCTATGCTCTGATACCAATTGTAAAACCATAATTACATGCTCACAACATATGCACAACAATCATAAAAGGATCAAGGCTTACCTTCTGCAATTACTGTCATAGATTCCATCTTATGCAACTGCTTAACTCGATCACTGAATGTGGTCTTCTGTTACTTACCAACTTGCTTCTCAATGGACAGAACTTATGCAATAGTCGTGGTAGTAATCAGGGACGTCACTACTACAGAAATTGAAACAGACGACGGGCAAAAACTGTCGTCTGATATGGATGCTGACCGTCGTATATCGAGGCGCCGTCTGATGAAGGTCGATTGTAGGGAACCGTCGTGTGAAGGGATCGGCAGCATGTCGGCAGCATGCCGGCAGCCTATCGACAGCATTAGCTGTTGCATGACTGTTCTTCAGACGACGGGCGACTTTAGAAACTGTTGTGTGATTGCAATTCAGAGGTCGCTTTATTTTATGCCCGTTGTGTGATTTTCATTCAGACGACAGTTTTTCAAAGTATCCATTAAAGCATCTGTATATATATATGAGACTTAAACCTCAAGAAGCTTCCCATTAAAGCATTCCTTGTCGGTTTAGGTTTCACTGTTAGATTCCTAATGTATCACAACTTGTAGCCTTTCTTGTAGACTAAGCAATGGATTACTATCCTTAATGAATTGATACACTAATTCATTAAGTCACTAGTATTGATTTACTGTTTGTATCCATGTTAAACTAGGATTGATATTAAGCTAATCATCAATTACTTTATGATGATATGTGTTATGTCCATATTTGATCTTACAGATACTAGACTAGAGCAACCAGTTATATGCAGATGCTGAAGAGAGGTGCAGAATTGGATCCCACTCGGTAGGCTCAATAATCTCTGACAATGAATAATCCTCAACCTCTGGAGAGATGTGATGCCCTGTGTGATTGGAATTGTTAACGTTAGAGTCCGCGGGGGTCTCTAGTTAGTTTTAGAGAGAGAGAGAGAGAACGACACAAGAAGTATAGTGGTTCATTTCCCGCCTTAGCGGGAAACTACGTCCACTTGAATGTTTAACTAGTGTGTTCGGGCCTTGCGGCCCAAAGAGATTACAAAAGATGTAATGGGATGGTGTTTAAGTGGGAGGAGGCATTCCTTTTTGTTTGGACCCAAAATGAACATTTTAGCCTGACAAGGCACGTCTTGGAGAAATTGAGTCAATGTCAGTGGCTCAAGCTATATATTGTCGACAAGTTCGAAATATATATTTAGAGGCTAAATAAAGCCTACTATGGAAGCATGGAAGCATGGAAACATGAAAAGTCAACTTTAGCACATTTTCCTACTTCGGCTAGGAGAAACCGAGCTAAACAAGGAAGGAGGGGCGGCAGACTAACCAAATGAAATCGAAATGAGCTGAAACTTTCCAGATCCATTCTAGACATCCCAAGGATCATTTCTTATGAAGAGTGCCAGAGATTTTTTTTTGAGTGGAAGGCCTTCAAACAATCAGTCCAATCTTTTGCATAAGCAAAACTGGAAAACTGGACCTGTAAGAGGTCCAGCAGCATTTCCAGTCCAACCGCATGGAATAAAGCTCTGAAAATTTGTCAGGATGATCTACACTCATAGTGGAACATTTTTTATGAAGAAGTCGAAGGCTCATTCTGAAGTCTTGTTGGAGAAATAATTGAAGGAATAAAGGGGCAGAAACTGACCTAAAACCAGCTCAATATTCACATGTTCATGTTTCCTACCCACATGAAGAAAGGTAGATGCTTTTCTTCTTTTCCTTGGATATATTTTTCAAGACAATCTCTTTAGTAGATCATCATCACTTCCATGTTTCTACACCTTCATGCTTTGCTTTCATTTCATCATTTCTCTATCTTTTCCATATTTTACAAATCACTTTCATACTCCACTTTCATTATTTTTCTTCCACTCATCATTTCACTCTTCTTTTTCTTCCCTATATAAACACCTTCTCCTCTCATTCTAAAACACACATTCACAACATCAAAACATCTCTAAGATGATCTAAGTTCTTTCTAGAGCAAACCTCTCTAAGAGCAACTCCTCTCCTTCTCTTTCTCTTAGCGGTGATCACACTCCTAGTCCTAGTCTTCTCAGAAGCCGACTTTCAGTGCCACCAAACCCTCTGTCAACGTACTTCGGTCCTAGTCTCCTCGGGAGCCGACGGTAGTGCCGCGACCACAACGGTTACAGAACCAGCCAAGCAAGGGTAACGCCCTAGCAACCCAGCCAAGCTAAAGTCACGCTTTAGCAAGTTCTCCTCACTTCCCAGTGGTTCTCGCTCTGCTCGATCTACAACATCGAGTATCGATTGTGATTTTCAAGAAGCTCAGCAAAATTCCTCGCCACGAGGCACAAAGAATCCCACGACGAGGTTGGTGCTCTCCTCGTCTACAATCGCTTGAAAAGAAGTCAGGTCAAGGGACACCCCCGACGACCGCACCCGAATGGTGCTGGCACGCCCGCGCAGAAAAGAGACTGTTGACCAGCTGCAACAAAATTGGAGCCAACCCTGCGAGGAGTCCCCCACTCCTGGCTATAGACCTCCGGATGGTCGGAAAATTGTTTGATGAGGGGAGCTGCGCGGAGCAGAGGGTGTTGGGTAGTGAGCCCAATCTTTGGTACCCAAGCGTCGGGGTTAACTGCCGGATCAATGGCTGCCGTGGGCTGTGTTAACTAGTCCCTTGCTGTTTTCTCAAAGGAGAAAAGCTTGACTGCAATGCCGCGTAGCAGTCATTGTCATTATGAGGCGTTGCCTTACCGCTTGGCGGTGACCATAGACTCGTAAAGTTTGTACTTGTATGAAACATGACAAATAAATAGAGCGAGTAATAAAATTTTGTTTGAGTGTCCCATACTTATTTAATTTTGCAATTAAATAGAAGCATGGCATGTGCAGCATGTACTTGTAGTGTGGATGCTAATAACATTTTGTATTTTTGTAGGCATGCTTAGAGATCGTTTGAGATTGATAAAAGAAGCATGGCATATCTAGCATGGCATGTCACATACACCGCAAGGCAGCAACTAAATGAACATATAGACATGTGCACTAGTGTGGTAGCCGACATGTGCATGTGTACTAGTAATTAAGATATACAATTAAGTTGGTTTCCAAAAGAAGACAAGCACTGGTGCTTTGTGTCTGGCGGTATGGGACATGCTGTAGTAATTAAGTACTATAATGAAGGCATGCAGTACATATGTGGCTATGTGTGTACGTGTTTGCATATGATAATTACTTAGAGAAAGTAATTGATGTGTCTAGTAGATAGCACTTGTGTCGGTGGGCACATGGAACAAAAGATTGTGTGTGTACAACAACAATTAATCAATTACGCTTTTTGTGAATGACATGTGCAGAGATATGGATAAATGTCCAAAGGCATGGTGAGTGTCCATCTCTGGTAGAGCCTGGACATAGGCACATGTATGTATATGCTATATAGGCATGGTGACACTCCAATTATGGCATTCAAATAAGACTGAATGCATGGGTCCTATCAGGCTATCACGCAGGCACATGTATGTACACATATATAACCGACCGGAGACATGCATAAATGGCAGACCGCGTTGCAGATATGCATAATTTAGAATAAGGACTTAGCTTTTCTGCAGCGGCACCGCGTTGCAGATCAGGCTATGCGACATTGGTGTTGGCGGTGAGGCCTGACTGGCGGTGTTTTTAGCCAGCGGCGGAGCTCCAAAGTTTGGCGGAGCGGAGCCTTTGGCCAGTGGAGCTATTCGTCGGTGGTTAAGCAGAGCTTTTGGCCGGCGGAGGATTAGCCGCTGGCTGTGGTCAGCGGAGCCTTGGCAGAGATGGTTCTCTGGCGGAGAACTCTCGGTGGTGGCTCCTTGGCTTGTGGTTGCTCCTAGCGGCGGAGGACATGGTGCTCAGCGATGATTCTGGTTGGCGGAGCTGCTTGGTTGGTCAGCGGATATTTCTCCGGCGGATATGTTTGTCCAGAAGAGGACGTCCAGCAGAGCTTGACTAGCGGAGAGGCCCAGCGGAGGCAGCTCGGTGGTGCAGTCCAGCGGTGAAGAGGCTTGTGCTGTGAACTTGCAGCAGTGCAGCTCGAAGGGGAAGTTCGGCGGTGCACTTCCAGCGGTGCAGCTCGGACGAGGTTGCCCAGCGGAGCGGTGGCTGGCGGAACTTTGTTTCAGCAGCGGAGCAGTGGTGATGCCCAGCGGAGGAACTCCGCCACTGTCCGGTCAGTGCAGCCCGGCGGAGGCTTCCTGGCGGTGCCAGTGAAGTTTTGGCGGTTCCTAGCGGGGCTTTGGCCGCTGAAGAAGTGTGGCGGAGCGGAGCTTCAAAGGAGGAGGGTCGCTGACGGAGTTTGGCGGGAGAATGTGCCGCCAACTGAAGCTCAGAAGCTTGCTTAGCGGAAGGGAGGTTCCGCTGATGGATACGAGCGGAGCCGCTGAGGCTAGCGGGGCTGGTTGCCGCTGGTAGTTCCTTTGATTGCTGCAGCTGGTGCTAGCGGTGGTGTTTGGCCAGCGGAGCTAGTGGTGGCGGAGCTCTTGGCGCTGTGTCAGGGAGATTTGGCGGACACTTGCCGCTTGTTAGCGGTGTACAGTGTGGCGGAAGATTTTCCGTCGGAGGTTGGCTAGCGATCCGTTTCCGGCAGAGGATGGCCTACTGGAGGTAGCAGTCAAGCTTGCCGGCGGTGAAGCCTTGACTGGCGGAGCTCCTTTTGGCGAGTAGGAAGCTAGCGGATGTTGCTTCTGCTGGGAGTAGCTGGCGGGAAATGTACCGCTGATGATTCGAAGAATGAACATGGGTGCCCAGAGAAGTTTTCTGGTTGTCCATATCAAATTGGCAAATTTTTTTTTTTTTTTTTTTTGTAGGCCAGCGTTGACCTTTGAGTTGGGCGTTGACTTGCCCAAAGTTGGCGTTGACCAGACTTGTTCGGCGTTGACTTGGCCGATGGCACAAGTTGCCGCGAAGGATACGTTAAGATGACTTAACTCAGTGATAAGTGACGAAGCCTTTGTGTGTCGGCTTCCCACAGACGGCGCCAATGTTAACGTTAGAGTCCGCGGGGGTCTCTAGTTAGCTTTAGAGAGAGAGAGAGAACGACACAAGAAGTATAGTGGTTCATTTCCCGCCTTAGCGGGAAACTACGTCCACTTGAATGTTTAACTAGTGTGTTCGGGCCTTGCGGCCCAAAGAGATTACAAAAGATGTAGTGGGATGATGTTTAAGTGGGAGGAGACATTCCTTTTATAGGTGAAGGAATGCCTCTCCCTTTACATTTTCTTAGATGTGGGACAATAACCCACTATTCTAGTCTAGAAATGCCTATTATGGAGGCAACTTGGCAAGGCCGGAAAGGTGGCTTCCCGGCGACGATTTGCGACTTCCGGATACCGTAGCGTAGCTTGAACATAGGGCTACAAGATGCAAGTAGCAGTTGGGCCTCACCATGGCTTGTGGGTGTCCCAAAGAGGGTGTTAATTATGCTTGGTGAGATAGCAAACTAGTGATGCTAGTAGGTATCTACAGGAATTGATGTTAGATTATGACAATGCCCAATCTCCAATTCCTGAAGAGAGGTGCAGTAGTTGAGCCCACTTCCTAGGCTTGACAATCCCTCACATCCTTGAATCCTCAATATCCGGAGAGACGGCGTGGCCTGTGTGATTGGAATTATCTTCAGATTAGGGCAATAATATATATGCAACGCCTGAAGAGAGGTGCAGTAATCGAACCCAACCTCTAGGCTTGATAATCCCGTACACCTCCAGATGTACAATTCACGGAGTGATGCAATGCCCTGTGTGATCCGAATTATCTATTATCTAAAGCCCGTGGACTGTTCACGGCGCTTCACTGTTCATTCGAGCCTCAATTGAATGACGCTTTTGCCCTTCTCTTCTTCTTTTATTACGGGTTGCCATGCTTCTATACGTTTCCAGACGTCTCCGCAACCGACCTCCTCATATTTTTTCCAGAAGTCTCCATCTTGAGGCAATATAGAGAACCACAGTTGATCCTTATTAAACCAAGCGTTGCAACCGACCCCTGCTTCCACCGACTTCAACCTTCGTCTCATCGACTGTATCTCTTTCTCTTCTACTGTGGTCACCGACATCAAGCTTTCTCCATTCAGTCTACACCGACATCGACTCATTTAGCCCTTGCTCTTTTCCCACAATTTCGGGCTGCCATTCTTCTATAAACCTTCTCATTCGACTGTTGCCCGAACAATCCAGAGAAATCAAGAGCGAGTTAGAGGGAGAGAGAAATAGGGTGTGTTAGTTTGCTTTGTACAGAGAGAGAGAGAGAGAGATCGAAGGGAAATTCTCACCTCATCATCTCAGCACGAGGTCAGTTACTTTTCATCACGAGAGTGATCGGAGAGGTACACAAAGAAAGAAATGGGAGAGGGATTCGGGTTTTGACCACAGTCCCCAATTCCCAATTGTTGTTGTTGCTTTTTTTTTTTTTAAATATTTTTATTGAATTTTGTTGTTTCAGTTTTGAATTGTTCTCTTATCCTGATGTGATGTGAATTGGATTTGAATTTGCAGGTTTTTATTTGGTGGTTTGTATCAAATCTCTGAAAGGAAACCAAGGAAGGGAAGAAACAGCAATGAATCCTATACTATGGCACAAAGTAGCTGCAGTCTCTGGTACTACCTTATATCTACAGGTATAAAGGGAGTTAGCAATAGTATGGAGCTGCATACATATTGATGACGGTGAATCCCGCAGCAAAGCGCGGGCAAAATTTCTAGTTGACTCTAGGCTGTGACAACGAGTTATTTTCAACTTCTCAAGACAAGGGAGCGTGGTAGATACATCGAGAGCAATACAAGTCAACTCATCACAATACGGACTTCGAGCTTAAGAATTCAATCTCAAGGGTGAATGAATGGTACTGACTACTGACTACTAACACAGGCACAGAGCCCTTCTTATTGTAATTGAAAGATGTAATGTGTGAACTGGAAGTTGGGCATGGTTGGCAGGGACCCAGCGTACTGACACATCCCACCTGTTTCTGCGTGCTGTAGGAGCTGGCGAAGATTCCTTCAAACCTTAAATTTCAAAATTTCTTTGAAATTATCGAAATTTCTTACACATTATCCATTGGGAACTTCTTTAGATTTTTAGTACTGTACCTACATTCTCAATGTCTCTGCGGGTTATACAGCTTGCCAAAAAGAGTTTGGGAGAGCTGTGATTTTTGTCTTGAAATTTCGATCGATCAACTTGCTAATAGAAATACACAACTACTGAATATCTGCCCAATATACATGCAAGCCATGCAAATTAAGCTCTAAACCTTGGAAAATGCCATCTCCTGCTGGGAGTTGGGACATAGGCATTCAACAATTGTGAGCCGAAATTTCCCAATACTTGTTTCTCGCAAGCTCAAGCGTATGCTGTATCAATCTTGAGCTCTTACAAACTTGTACGTAACCACGTTTCGGCATACCGTTATAGTCAACTTCAACAAAGAACAAAACCACAAAGTGCTTACAGAGAATACTGTCACAAGAATTAGAAGCAATCTAAATGCCATTATGTCTTTTTAAGTGTATAACAAAATGTAGTATATCTCATGTAGTCATGTAACAAGGCACGTATCAGCGGCCTTCCAATCTCTAAGATACCCTTCATCCATTTAACCAGGTTTTCTAGTTGCTCCAAGTCCGAAATTGCATGCAGCTTCTAATGTATCAGAGCTCATTGAATCTAAAACTGTGCATCAGTTTTCATCCTCTTTAAGAATGTAAAATTTTAATCTCTGTCTAACCTGATTTTTACGACCGGGAGCAATTGGCTTCAAAGAAACCAAGATTGCATCTGAGTGAAAGGCTAGCTAGAGCAATTCGGATATCAATTTTAAGCATACATTGGCTTCAAATAACAAATAATGCAGATTATTAGATACAATGTACAATTTTTTTTTTCTCTGTTAAAAAAAGAGGATCAAAGGATTTCAGTACTCCTAACATTATATTGACTCGATCTTAGGTAGTGGGGGCCCTAACCACTGAGCTAACACCACTTCGTCAATACAATGTACAAAATTCAAAATGAGCGTGGCAAGCAATCTCGGTGATAATTAGAACCACACTCAGAATGATTTCACTTGATCAGTTCTGATTTATTTCACTTGCCCTTATATATGTTAAACAGCAGAAACTGTTAAAAGAAAAAGCAAATGTGAAATCAAATAGAGGGGAGATTAGTTGTATACTTGTAATCCTTTATGCCATGCTTGGAATTTCACGATTCGTAATCCTAGCCCAAGATCACACCCATTTTATTAAGAGAAAAATCTAGAATCATAAAGAACACCACAATCAACAAGTTCACCCAATTTGTCCACTGCAATAATCCACTAATGTCAAATTAAAATGTTCTTTGTTAAGTAATCTCGTACTTTTTCACAACCCTTCTCAACAGTGAACCCCAATTACACCCAAATCTCACAAACACTTGATCTCTCAGTTCTCTCCATGAAAATTATCACCAAGAGACCAACACTCAAAGAACATAAGAAAATTTTTGACTACCACAACTGATGCCATTTTTACCTAGCCAAAACTCAGAAATATGGCTTGATACTTGAAGGTATAAGAAGTGCCGAGAAGCTCACAATCAGCTCCACAACCAATATGAGTAACTCATAAACAAGCCCAAAGTACCAAATTGTCCAGGTCCTCCAGGACATGTTTGTTGCTCCATTCATTAAGTTTTCATGGAAACACCAAGAGAGCACAAAAATGCAAAATCTGACGTACATGAGGTTCTTCATACAGCTCGCGGATAATAGAAGGCTTGTTTCCTAGAAACCATGCATGCTTGACTAAATGGCTTATCCAAGATGCAGATGGAGTTTGTTCTCAATATAGGGCAAAGTTACCAGCCTTTGCCAGATCCAAACAAACAGCAACCACCTGAGACAACGAATTTGAGTGCTCCAATTCCTATGAGGGAAGAAGAGGTAGGGGTTTGAAAAGCTTACTATGATTTTAGGAACTGGTTTAACTTAGAACATCAGTGGAAGCAATCATGCACAACTGAAATTTCAAAGACTCAAGGCACATGTTTCCCTCCGAACTTGAACCCAATGAATATCCCACTGTGCATGTTTAAAGAGGTCTCTCATAGCTTCAATGCAGACCTGATATCAAAAAGATGATCTGTCAATGCTGAGGAAAAGAAAGAGAGAAGGATAACATGTTTACTTCTTTTATTAAATGCTTCAAACAACTTTTCCACAACAAAGCAATTACACACTTGCTACACTGAATAGCTGTGAAGGAAAGAATATGTGGATAGTTTACAGTTGTGGAGGTGAAAGGGATCTGATAGTTTACAGATGATTTTAAACAAATGAGCATCTAGGATATCAATGTTAACTTTGGCATCCATACAGATTATTGGATATCTAACAATTGGGACCTCTCACTCAGCATAACTTCACATAGATGGTCAAAACCAATAATTTCCATATGCAGCAATATGGTGAGGTTCCTGCTAAATTCAGTGGTAAGTAATTCTTCACATCATTGTTGGAGGGATCAGTATTGTGTGACAACTGCAAATGAATGAGGGTCTGAACTGTTCTGGCAAATACTTTACTTGCAATAAATGCCATTGAACATCTCTCCCTCAACCCAAAATAAGAACAATAATGTTCATCCTTATCAATGTCTTTTTTGTTTATACTAGAGGATGAACTTCACCATCACAAAAACTAGTACTTATAAAGGAAAAGAATAATAGGACATAAAACACGAGGATAACTGATAATTTAAATAACTAGATGAAAGCGATAGAGGGAACAAGAACAAACACAAATTACACTCTGCCTCTGGAAAATAAGAAGTCAGCCACTGACGTCGGCTGTCCTCAGTGCATCTTTTTGTCTGCATAGCTGCCACTTTAGGTGGATACTTCTCATTCTCATAGCAGCTGCTGATTAACACCTGATACAAAGAAAGTATAAAAGGTTACAATGACTTACAATGACGATACAACTTATAAATATAAATTGAAGGAAAGTAAATAAGAAATCATCCTAGTAGGCTTGCATCGATGAATGCCAAATTCATTAAGTGTCATAAACAAATGAAGAAAAGAATGGTGGGATACTTCTTTAGCAAGTCACTGCACCACTGTTTTAAGATATCTGTGGGTGGAGCTAAAGAAATCAAATCCTTGTACATTTGTAGAAAGAAAAGTTTACTATTAATCAAACAGGGCATTGATATATTTTTATTTGGATTAAATACTTGTTACTCCTCATACTTTTCCCTGAAAAACAGTTTGGTCCCTCGCCTTTTAAATTAAACTGAATAGTCCTTATTCTCTCAAATTCTCATATAACAAGTCCAAAATGATTCGAAATGACTATTATGCCCCTAATTTTCTATTTTTATTATTATTTTTATTTTTTTCTCTATTTTTTTAATTTTTCTCTCCTTTTTTTTATCTTTTCTCTCTCCCTCTCTCCTGGCCGCACAGTCTCTCTCTCTCCCTCGACCTCTCTTCTTCTTCTCTTCCTCTGCAAACACCGGAGAACACCATCTCCGGCCACCATTTCATCACCATCCAAAATTAAACAACACAATTAGGGATTCCTCGACATGAACACCTTCGTAGGTAATCAATCAATCAATCTTCTCTGCTTTTCAATTTTGGTTTGCATCAATCACACTAAGCAAGCTCCTTTCTCGATTCCGATCACAGGTGAGGCGTACGATCAGGTTCGTGAAATGTGCATATTCCTCTTAAACGGCTGATGAAGAGGTCTTGGTGCAGGTCTCGCAAGCCACCTTGCTGTCGGCGTCCTGAGCTAGGCAGGCGTCGAGCATGGCGTCGGAGATCTGGTCGCAGAGCTTGTCTGGGTGACCCTCATTGACGGACTCAGAGGTGAACAAGAAGGTCTCAAGAGCCATTTCGTACAATCTGCAGCAAGATATCACAAATCTCATAAGCAATTCGAACACATAGTTTGGTCATATCAACAAACAGATTGTGTGTTGTGTGCATCTATCAGATCTGAGTGACAGAGATTCATAGTCTAAAGATTCAAACTTTATCAAAATTTTCAAACACCCAATTTCAGATCTACCATCAGTAACAAAACCCAGATCCAATTTTCCAATTTTAAAGAGTTTTCATCACAAAGTCATAGTGTCAACATAAGTTCAATAAAGTCGATCCAAGCAAAATCGAAATGAACCCGGAAACTAACAACTTCAAAAAGGAGCGGAAGCGCACCTGAGAGATAGAGAGGGAGAGTTCGTGAAATTGTGTTGTTTAATTTTGGATGGTGATGAAATGGTGGCCGGAGATAGTGTTCTCCGGTGGTTGCAGAGGAAGAGAAGAAGAAGAAGAAGAGAGGTCGAGGGAGAGAGAGAGACTGTGCGGCCAGGAGAGAGGGAGGGAGAGAGAAAATATAAAACAAGGGGGAGAAAAATTAAAAAAATAGAGAAAAAAAATAAAAATAATAATAAAAATAGAAAATTAGGGGCATAATAGTCATTTCGGATCATTTTGGACTTGTTATATGAGAATTTGAGAGAATAAGGACTATTCAGTTTAATTTAAAAGGCGAGGGACCAAACTGTTTTTCAGGGAAAAGTATGAGGAGTAACAAGTATTTAATCCTTTTTATTTCACTGCAAGCCTTCCTTGAAGAAAGGAACAGGGTATCCAAACCAACACGGCATTTCTTGGAAAAAATGTTAAATACTAAGATGATGACATACTGAAACGATTTCTAATATGATATGATTAGTTTGAAATGATTAAAGTATATTTCTCCGGATATATTTTATGCCATTAAGTATGATAGAACCTGCTAAGATATAATTTATGCCATTAGGAAGGAAAAAGATGTTAAATTCTAGGTTTATAACAGACTAAAATGATTTCTAATAGTATGTCTATCCTCCATGAGAGAGCAAATATGATATAAGTCAATTGAAATGATTGAAGTATATTTTTCAGTATCATGGTCACCTTATCTTCAATGAAACACAGCAGACAAGCCTTACATGGGAGAGGTGATTGAACTACTGGGACTCGATCATCACCTATTCAGCATCATTTGATGTTCCCGTCAAGTATGATAGAGCCTGCTACTATATAATTTAAGCCAAAAGGAAAAGGTAGGATTGTTAATACATTACTGGTTAAAGTGAAAAAAGAAATGTGAGAAGAGAAGAAAAAGACGGTGGTTTGAAAAGCTTACCCTGCTTTAGGGATAAATTTCGGGCAATTGGGAATTGATTAACCTTGTAACGTGAACAAACATTCTAGTTTAGTATGGCGGGCATTCTGTATCTTCAATTCCGGACTGAGTTAAGAAAGATGAAAAATGAAACATAATAAGAAATAAATTTGCAGGAAAAAAGAAAATAAAAGGAAAACAGATTGATTTGGTTAAAAAATTACTGGAAACTTTTGGAATGTGAGAAAATTTGGGCCAGTCTCCTTGGTGCATATTTCTTTGAGCAGGGGACATTCTACAACGGAGAGCTCCTTCAATTTCTTGAGGTTTTCCATAGCATCTTTTGTAGGTAGATGATGGAGATTCTTACAGAACGAGATCTTGAGGAGCTCAAGAGATGTAAGATTTCCCAACCACTCAGGAAGAGCCTTTAGTCCCATAAAAAATGATATCTGGAGTTCTTTTAAACAAGTAAAGTGCTGAATTTGTTGGGGCAGAGACTTGAGCTTAGGCCACCCAAACAACCATAACTCTTCAAGTTGTGAATTAGGTGGAAGCTGAAAATCAGGGAAGGCGTCCAGCTTATGCCAGAACGGACCAATTGTCAGCTCCTTCAAACGAATGAGGCGGTGAAATCCTCCTGTGGGTACATATTTTAATTTCCCACAATGACATATCAACAACTGACGAAGATTAGGTGGAATAGATTCTAGACTAGGGCAATCCTCCTGTAAAGACAAATACGCATCAAGACCTTGAGAAATTTCCTCCGGTTGATTCGTTGAGTCCGGGTGGTCGCACACATATGATACTGACATGGATACTAGACTAAAGCAATTAGTTATTTGCAGATCCTGAAGAGAGGTGCAGAATTGGAGCCCACTCGGTAGGCTTAATAATCTCTTACAATAAGAAATCTTCAAGCTCCGGAGAGATGTGATGCCCTGTGTGATTGGAATTGATGTTAGATTATCACAATGCCCAATCTCCAATTCCTGAAGAGAGGTGCAGAAGCTGATCCCACTTCCTAGGCTTGATAATTCCTCACACCTTTCAATCGTCAATTTCCGGAGAGACGGCATGCCCTGTGAGGTTGGAATTGTCATCAGATTACGGCATTTGGAGATGTTCAATTCTTGAAGAGAGGTGCAGTAATCGAGCCCAACCTCTAGGCTTGATAATCCATGACAACTCCAGATCTTCAATTGACGGAGAGATGCGATGCCCTGTGAGATCCGAACCGACTCTAGGCTGTCACAACCATCTATCGTCAACTCTTCGAGGCAAGGAAATACCACGACTTCTCCTTCTGCTGCTGCTGATATCCTCGGTGCTTCCATCCATTCAATAAGCTCTTCGCACCGAGATATGTATAATGTTTTCAATGCAGGAAATAAAGTCGTGCTAGTACCATAGAACTCAGCTCCCACAACTTTCAGCCTTCTCATCCCATAAATCTCAAGAGATCTTAGATTAGGTAGACGGCCGAGTGTTGGGACTCCTTCACAATTATGTAACCGAATCTTCTTCAAATTTTGGAGACTCGTTATCCATGAAGGAAATCTAGCACCCATGAAATTTTCAATCTTCAAGTTTTGCAAGTTACCATGAGGTTCCAAGCCATCTAGTACATCCATCTCATTGTTATAAGTTGGCCTTCGGTACCATTGAAAAGTTAACTCACTTAAGTGACTTTTCTCCACTAAGAAAGCCTTCTTTGCTTCTTCTCCATCCCTTACATGTTCTAGCTTAGAAATAATTAAGTGGCCTCTCAGTTGGTTCAACCCACCCAACTCCTTAATTGCAGGACATGTCTCCTTACCCACGTTAAAACAAGTTAATGTTCGGAGTTTAGTTAATCGCCTCAGAATCCCAGATTCAAATCCCATTCTCTTATCAAAATAAAGATGCCTCAAGTTGATCAGATTTTGAATCTCCTTTGGACACTTTTCAAGATACCACGGTAATCTCAATGTTTGGAGATTATAAAGCTTGCCAATAGACTTTGGGAGTGCTTCAATTTTTGTATGTGAAAGATCCAGATACCTCAAGTGCTTCAGCTTGCCAAGTGAATATGGCAACTCCTGAATCTCATACCCAAAGAAACTTAAGACACGTAAAGCTCTAAACTTTAGGAACTTGGTATTAGAAACCTGGACATTCGAAAAGAGTGAGCGCAGTCTTGAAATACTTGTTTTTGGCATATTTTCTAGTTTTTGAGTAAGAATCCGTGCGACATGTCGAATCTCATCATCATCCATCTCATTATCGAAGTCTGGTGTCCAACTCTCACACACGGATACTTCTATTGCACGATCATGCAAAAGATCATGCATCTTGCATTGAGTGATAACGCCATCCTCATCCTTTGTAGCATCTTGAAACAAGGAGTTCTCCAGTAGAGTATCAAAATACTTATTGCCTATATCCTCCATTTCAATACCTTGCTTGCTTTGGAGCAAACCTTGAGCCATCCATAGTTGGATCAAGTTATCTCTTTCAATTGAGGAACCTCTCTCGAGCATAGAGCAATATGCAAAACATTGTTTCAATGGTGATTCCAAATTGTCAAAACTCAACCTCAGAACCGACATGATCCTGCTATCCTCTTTGTCTGATGATACCTGCCATATTTTACTTTCCAGAATTGACAACCATTCCTTACTACTACTCTTAGAACGCATCAAGCTTCCCAAAACCTACAGTTATTTTGAGATTCAAATTTTAGCATAACTTCATCTATACATATCAAATAGTTCATCTACACACTAAAAAATCAATAAGGTGATTGAAGACACCGTACCTTTGCCACCAATGGAAGACCAACACACTTTTTGGCAATTAACCTTCCAATTTCCTCTAGTTCTGAAGGTATCGGAGTATTAGGATCTGCAAATGCTCTATCCTTCAATATGGACCAACATTCATCATCCGATAGAGTCCCTAGATTGCACCTAGGAAGTGTTTCCATGATTGATGCAACCTTGGCACTACGGGTGGTGACAATCACACTGCTTCCTTTGGCAGAATTTAGTTGCAACAGACAACTCTTCAAATCATTCCAATTATTAGCATCCACACTCCAAATGTCATCAAGTACAAGAAAATACCTTTTCTCTTTCAACTTCTGCTGGAGGCTTCCAATCAATGCTTCCCGACTTGAAAGATTTGCTCCCCTCACGTCGTCATATGATTCCAGCATTCGACATAAAATTGAATTGACATCAAAGGTATTAGATACATACACCCATAATGTTGCATCAAAGTAACTTTTCATTTCACCTTCTTTCAGTTGCTTGGTAACTGAGCGAGCGAAAGTTGTTTTACCTAGGCCTCCCAATCCTACAATGGCCATCACCGAAAGAATCTTTTCTTGATTGTTGGAGTTGGTCAAGGTTGCAATTATATTTGACACCACCTCATCCCTTCCAACAATAATTGCATCTTTGAAGGTGAATTCATTTTTCTCAAAGAATGAGGTTGTTTCCCTGTCCTGCATACCGTGACTGGTTGCTGCACCTCCATTTGATCTGACGAGTCCCACACCGGGTGCTTGCTTGTTAAGATCCTCTAAGGATGTGTTGATGCTGTAAATCTTGCGTGCCATCTGAAGACGAAATACAACAGGATTGTTGCAGAAGAAGCCGAGTATCTTCTTATCCAGGCTTGTCTCCTTTATAACGATACGCTGAACTTCATATTGTAATTCATCCAGAATATCGTCTGCATAATAAGCTACGCTTATAAGCCTCTTCATCCAGTCGGCCCTTGCTCGGAGTTCCCGATCTTCAGGTTCATGCCCAGCATCATGGATTATATTTCCAATCAGAGTTGAGGATTCTTTGAGCTTGTTTATCTCTTTGTGGAACCCCCAGACGATGCCGAGTCTCAATTGATCAGTAGCAAGTGAAGCCACCTTACTCACTACTTCTCCGGCAACGGATTCAAGGAGAGAGAGTACAAACATCTTTCCCAGGGTAAGAGTCTCCCTCAGAGTCTCAAAGGTGAATACTAATCACACAGGCCGAGAGCGATCAAGTAGTCTGTTGTTCCTCTATCCTTTTTTGTAAGTCAACACAAAATAACTGAAATTCAATTATTGGTTACAACAGTTGACTTGTTTTTTCTTTGTTAAATTCTTTCTGCACCATACAAATTTCTTATTTCTAACACCATACAAAATTTTATACACTTGTCTCTTTCATAGTTTCCCACATGTCCAACTTACTCTCTCAACCTTTATCTCCCCCCGCTCAAGTAAACCGCCAGTGCATAGTTTTTATACTAGCTAAGACAAGGTATTTAAATTACTCCAAGGTATAACTATTATGGTAAATAGTAGTAAAAACAAATAAAATTAAAATTAAAAACCGAAGCAAGTATATTTAAACATCAAAGTCTTAAAATTTTGAGATGAAAAACATATAGAGCTTGCTTGTCATCCAAATAGTACCCTTCACGGTGCCAAATCATTGCCCTCCCTTATTTTTAGCTCTCCTTCATAGGAGATGGATGGCCCAAGTAAGATGGTTTCAATTGACATTTCACATATGACATTGATATGAAAACATGCAAGTAAACCAAACTTGAAGGTTTAGGTACGAAACGGTTTCAATTTTGCATACTTGGGCTTGATGGTTAAATAAATTAGGTGCAGGTAATCTAACTGATAGCATATATAGGAGTTACCTGTTACATGTATTTTTCCAGATTATGTATCTCCTTTTAATAGGTTCAAGCAAGCCAAATCAGTCAATTCTAGAGATGAGTCAGTTGCACCAATACTGCAGCCGAAACTACCCTTATATTTCCTTATCAAAACTGAAGATGTTTCAAGTTGATTAATCTTAGCACTGAACTTTAAATTTTTAGTACTGTACGTACATTCTCAATGTCTGCAGGTTATAGAGCATGCCAAAAGGCATTGGGAGAGCTGTGATTTTTGTCTTGAAAATTTGACCGATCAACTTGCCAATAGAAATTGACAACCGCTCAGTATCAGCCCCATATAAATGTAAGCCATGCCAAGCTCTAAACCTCGAAATGTGTTATCTGCTGGGACATTGTCATTCAACAATAGTGAGCAAAATCTCCCAACAGTTGTTTCTCGCGTCATTTCAAGTGTTGAAGTAGGAATCCCTGAAACATGTCGAAGCTGAGGCGTATGCCACCTCGAGCTCTCACGTTCAGACATTCTACAGAAGGGATTCTAATACACTATCAAAAAACACCTGCCTGTGTCTTCCATCTCTCGATTACTTTTGTGAAGCAATCCTTCTGCCATCCAGAGCTGGACTCTAACTATGTAAATAATATGTTGAAATTTAATATCCAAGTTGTTTCAATATATTATAGTTGTTGCTTTATTGTCTAAAGGTTCAAGCTGCTCTAGTAAATTTGACATCTTATATCCTTGATGTGTGACGCAAATATATATGACAATTGACCCAAAAAAAATAAAAAAAAAAATAAAAGAAGAAGAAGTAAGAATTCAAATACAGCATGCAGATTCAAAATGAAAATGTTTAATGGTACATACCTTTGCCACTGATGGTACGCCCACACACGTTTTAGCAATCAACCTTCCAATTTCCAATTGATCTGAATCTATCAGAGAACTACTACCACTTGGGAATGTTCTATCCATCAAGATGGACCAACATTCTCAGTTGAATAAGTTTCAAATCACACATATGGCTTCGAAATGTTTCAGTGATCAATGTGACATTGGAAATGCAGGTACTGACAATTACCATGTTTACCCGAACAGATCTGAGTATTAACAAACAACTCTTCAAATTGTTCCAATTTTTAGTATCATCATTCCAAACATCCTCAAGTATGGGAAAACCTGTCAACTCTAATTGAAGGTGCTGAAGCAATCCCTGCTGAACTTCCAACTCTGCCTTTGCTCGGTTAAGTAATCCTAAGATCCGTCTTAACATTAAATTGAAGTCAAAAGCCATACATTAACACACCCTTATTTTTATTAAAGTGCAGTACCATCTGCTTTGAACTACTAATCTCTGAAAACCTCATATTGGAATCCATCTGAGACATCATCAGCATCATGGGCAATCGAAAGTTTATTCACCCAGTCTTCCAATGCCTCACTTCCATCTTCAGGTTTCTTTGCAGCATCATGAAACACTTTCCAATCCAGGATAAGGATTCACCCAGTTTCTTCAGTTTTTTTGTTAAGCCTCAGGCAAGAATGAATTGTTCCAATCCAAGGTTACTTTAGCAAGTATTCTCTCAACAGCAAAAGTAAGCAGAAGGTCTACAGGCCATCTTTCCTTCTCTATGCAACAGAAAGACTAAATTTCTAAACTGTGACACAGACCAACTGTTTCTCTCTTATAACCAAGGTAAGAATTTCAATTTATAAAGTGAGAGATGTAGGCTTGACAATGTTGCCTTTTATAGACCTAGAAACTTCAATTTCATAATTGAGGATTGTTTCCTGCGCATTCACATGGCACAAGCATTATAAGCAACCAGACCATATTGTTCAATTCATTAAGTTGATGTATGATCATTATATTATGGAGGAAGATGCCAGCAAGCTGTTAAGGCATAAGCAGTCAAGTCACTGTTTAATCCCTTTTATTTCTAGGGTTGTCAATTTTATATCATGATCATATATTATAACAATTGCAATAAGATTGCAGGGGAGGTGCCAGCCTAGGAATTTCAGTCATATCTGTTTAGAATGGGTTACCGTCACGCTACACCCTACATAAGAATCATATGTCAAAGAATCTCACTTAATTATGAAAAAAAAGTAATTAAAAAGTATTGCAAATTACTACACCAGTGGAGTTGTTTTATGTTTAATTTACTCGTAATGTTTTAGCAACTAACATCACCTTCCAATGAAGCAGGGTTCTTCCTCATCCTAATGTAGTCCCCTCACAACAGTTTCTTTTTTAGCAAATATAAGATACAAACTGACACTTTCAATCTATACCAATAGTTCATTGACAAATTCATATACAGTGTATACAATGAATGCTTCACAAACAGGGTATCTGTTAAAGCGTAATAATTCAACAGAAACATCAATGAAAAATTCAGGGTTCATAAAACTTCAGCCTAAGATAGCAAAACCAAAGCATTGAGAGATAGGACATTAAGTACACTTATGTCACAACCAAGGTCTACGGTATTAGTTATCAATAATCTTTAGCCAGTGAAAGACTGAACTGGGAAATAAGCATCACAATCCACTAACTCTCTGCTTCAAAAATGAAGCACTACCCATGACAAATTTAAGAACACAGCACCAAAAGAGTTTCAAGGAAAATAACCTGAAGGTGATGAGAAACCTCTATGTTGTCCATATCTACTTCTGGTCCCCAAAACCAGACAGAGCCAGGTCCTTGAACAGCTCACAAGCTTCCCTACAGCCAACACTCTCACACATTCTTTAAGGTCTTCTCTGGGCTGCAAAATTTTCAAGAACAAATTTACAAAAAAAGCTAAGCGAGAAGCCCAAAACAAAAATCAATAAATATATCAGAATGTCCCGAAGACAAGGGAAGTGGCAAGAAGGATTCACTTTGGGACCACAAACTTTATTTTGCTAACCAATTTAATTTCCAATGCTTGGATAGAAAGTCAAGAATGAAAAGTATGTCAGTATATTAGTTTCTAGTATAATCATATAACTAAATGAATTATGGTCAATACTCAATAGTCTATAAGCATTTCCTATAAACTATAAAGTAAAATGTAACCAAAGTATCCTAAATTCAAAACCCAGAAATCAACATCAAATCAACTTTTACAAAATCCTAAAGAAACTTTTACAAAACCCAGAAATCAACATCAAAGTTATGAATTACAGCCACGCTTTACCACCCGAAAACAAAATCCTAAAGTACAGCTAAGAAACTGCACCACAAAACCAGAGCTACAACACGGATCATAAATGAAGGTTACTATAAAGCTGGAAGATCAGAACCTGAAAATGCAACTCACTGAATGTTCTTGAAAAATATTGGGGACGCAACAAGGGTGTGTGTGAATTATATCATATAGGATATAAGAATAAAATTTACAATGGCATAAGAATGTTCTTGACATTTTTTATGCAGGAGACAGCAAGATGTCCTGATCTACAGTGCCGCCGCAACCTCATTTGCAATTAAAACGGCATCTAAAACCTGCCTAACTGTAGGTCCCTTGAGATTGTGAAATAGTATCTTTAAGCAATTCCCTCAGTCTTTGAAACAATCCTTCAGCAATAATTTTGTACAAGCTTGAAACTAAGCTGATAGGGCCTGATATCCCCTACTTTTGTTGCTTCTGCTCTTTTTGGGATTATATGTACATATGTTTCATTGGCAATATCATTAATTATACCATCTTTGCAAAACTCTCAAAAATCACATCAAATCTGCTGTTAAAACCCTTCAGTACTGATACATAGTTGAAGAATAACCATCAGGACCTGGTAACTTTACTTTGCCACAATCAAAATCAACTTCCTTGTTTCCTGTTCTGCAAACGACCTCTCCAACCAACTAGCTTTCCCAATCATACTTAGTATTGTTGTATTTTTTGGCTCATTGATACAATCTGAAAATTAGGATGCAGAATTCAAATCCAGGTCTAGAAAGGAAAGAGGTTTGCGCGCAGCTTTTCTATAAGTTCTAGGAAAGTTAGTCTTTCAAGTTCTATTAGGATTTGTATTAAAAGCTTAGTCTATTAGGGTTAGGAATCCTAATCCCATGTTGTATCAGCAGCCTCTATGCCCTATAAATAGGAGCTGCAGTCAGTTTTCTGATATAGAAGACAGAAAGTGCAGAAAACTGAGAGTCAAGGTGATAGAGAGATAAGAACTAGTCTGAGGGGTTTGAGGGGTCTGCAATAAGTACTTGTAAACACCTAAATTCTTCATAGTGCTAGTGAATCTCTCAAGAGAGATCACGAAGTGGACGTAGGCTAAAGTTTTGGCTGAACCACTATAAAATCTGCTGTGTTGTTTCTGTTTTCAGTTCATCTATTTTCTGACTTTGCTTAAGTAGTAAAACACAACGATCCTAAAGGGGGCTTACACAATAAGTGGTATCAAAGCCAGGTTCAAGGTGTTTTGCAATGGTGAACGGCAAAGTCATTGTCGAAGCAGGAGATGTGAAACCGTCCATTAAGCCCTTTAATGGCAAGGACAACTTCACGCTTTGGCAGAGGAAGATGAAGAACGTTCTGGTTCAGCAAGAGGTTGATGAGGCAATTGGAGATAAGCCTGCAACAATGACTGAAGCAGATTATACGAAGAAGAATAAGAAAGCAAAGAGCTCCATTGAGCTGCATCTTGCTGATAATGTCTTGCTTCATATTGGTGAGAATATGACTGCAAAGCAAGCATGGGAGAAGCTTGAAAGCGTCTACAGGGGTAAAACTATCAGCAGCAAGCTACTCTTGAAGGAACAGCTCTTTGGCCTCAAGATGGAGGAAGGGGATGATCTTAATGATCACATATGCAATTTTCAGAATTGCATATCAAACTTGGAGAAGGTTGGAGCAAAGATGGATGACGAAGACACGGCTGTCATGTTACTTCATTCGCTTCCACCTTCATTCAAGCACTTCAAAACCACCATGATATTCAAAGATACTATCACACTTTCTAAAGTGTGTGAGAACTTGGAATCATATGTCAAAATGGACAAAAATGAAGAAAGTTCTCAAGCACGGGGACTTCATGTCCGAGGCAAGGAGAGAGGAAGGTCCAGGAATAGAGGTGGTGGATTTGAAGAAAAAGGCAGGTCTAAATCCAAGGGGAAAGGCAAAGAAAAGAAGAATGGTTGCTTCGAATGTGGTTCACTCGACCACTGGAAAAGGAATTGCAAACAATGGAAGGAGAAAAAGGCGCAGATGTTAGGAGAAAGCTTCAAGTCAGCCAATGTCGTTACTGGAAATTATAGTGACGATGGAGAACTTCTCGCAGTAACAACCAGCTCCGGCGCGCTTAAATATTGGACCTTGGATACAGCCTGCACATTTCATATGTGTGCACACAGAGATTGGTACGACACATATGAAGAGAGGAACACCGGGGAAGTGTTGATGGGAGATGATTCACCTTGTAGAATCATGGGAATCGGAACAGTAAAGATCAAGATGCATGATGGAATTGTCCGAACGCTGGGAAACGTCCGACATGTCCCAAAATTGAGCAGAAATCTGATTTCATTGAGCACTTTGGATAGGGCTGGATTTTGGTATAAATCTGAAAAAGGACAGCTCAAGGTAGGAAAGGGACAAATGGTCTACATGAGGAGTGTGATGCAACTAGATAACATGTATAAACTTACGGGTTCTACAGTGGTAGGTGGAGCTGCAGTTTGTACGGAGGAAGACAAGACTGAGCTTTGGCATAAACGGCTAGGGCACATGAGTCAGAGAGGGTTGCAAGAATTACACAAAAGGGATCAGCTGGAAGGTGTAATGAGCTGCAAGCTTGAATTTTGCAAGTATTGCACACTAGGAAAGCAGACCAAGGTGACGTTCAATATGGGCAGCAGTGAGAACAAATCCAAAGGAGTATTGGACTATATTCACACAGATGTTTGGGGGCCTACACCAACAAAATCAAAGGGTGGAGCCAGATATTTTGTCTCTTTCATAGATGATTTTTCAAGGAAAGTTTGGGTATATTTCATGAAAACTAAAGACCAAGTTTTCACTAAGTTCAAGGAGTGGAAAGCTGAAGTTGAAAACCAAACAGGCAGAAAAATCAAGTGTTTGAGAAGCGACAATGGAGGTGAATATAGAGATAATCAGTTCTTACAGCTGTGCAAGGATGCGGGCATCACAAGACACTTTACTGTTAAGAAGACTCCTCAACAAAACGGTGTTGCAGAAAGGATGAACAGAACTCTCATGGAGAGAGAAAGAAGCATGAGACTTCATGCGGGGTTGCCTGAAACTTTTTGGGCAGAAGCGGTTAATCATGCATGTTATTTGATTAATCGATCACCTTCTAGGGCTATTAACTTCAAGTGTGCAGAGGAGGTATGGTCTGGAAAGCCAGTTGATTATTCCAACTTGAGAGTGTTTGGTTGCAGTGCTTATGCACATATTCCCAGCGATGAAAGAACCAAACTGAAACCTAAGTCCCATGAGTGCTTGTTCATCGGCTTTGAGAAAGGGGTGAAAGGTTATAAGTTGTGGGATATAGTCAACGACAAAAGATTGATCAGCAGGGATGTAATCTTTGATGAGAAGACTATGCCATTGAATGAGGAGGTTAATAGCAAGAAGGAGAAGATGGCTGTTGTTGAAGAAGAAGCAATCAAGATTTCATTAGCTAAACCATCAGATGAAGATTCCCAAGTTCAGGTGGAGCAAATTGAGCAAGTAGGGAATGATCAAGGAGCTATTGAAGAAACAGAGCAGCAACAACAGTCACCAGTTAGGGCTCAGGTGGAGCAATCCCCACAGAGGGGTCGAAATTCCCCTATCCCACAAGCACCTGAGTCATTTAAAAGAAGCATAGCACTTGACAAACCGAAGAGGAATCCAAGAAAGATACAAAGGTTTGGGTTCGAACCGGAAGAAGATGTGAGTCATGCTCTGAGTATAAGTCAAGGAGATCCAACTACTTATCAAGATGCCATAGAAAGCGAAGAACGAGCAGGTTGGATTGGTGCTATGACAGAAGAGATGGAATCTTTGCATAAGAATTCCGTGTGGGAGTTGGTTCCTAAACCCAAAGAAAGAAAACTTGTTGGCTGCAAGTGGGTGTTTAGGAAGAAAGAAGGAATACATGATGCTGATGCCATAAAGTACAAAGCACGTTTGGTGGCAAAAGGGTATTCGCAGAAAGAGGGAGTGGACTATGATGAGATTTTCTCTCCGGTCGTCAAACACACTTCGATTCGGTTATTGTTGTCTATAGCAGCTCAGTATGATATGGAGATTGAGCAGATGGATGTGAAAACTGCGTTTCTTCATGGGGACCTCGAAGAAGACATTTATATGTCGCAGCCGGAGGGTTTTGTCGAAACAGGAAAAGAGGATCTGGTTTGTAGGTTAAAGAAGTCCCTATATGGACTTAAGCAATCACCAAGGCAGTGGTACAAGCGTTTCGACACATACATGCTGAAAATAGGCTACACAAGGTGTCTATATGACTGCTGCGTTTACTACCATGTATTCGAAGATGGGGAGATTATTCTACTACTTTTGTATGTAGATGACATGCTAATTGCATGCAAGGATATGTCGAAAATTCAAGAGCTTAAGAAGAAATTGGGAGCTGAATTCGACATGAAGGATCTAGGAGCTGCACAAAAGATCCTTGGAATTGAAATAAGGCGGGATAGAAAAGCTGGTAAAATTTGGCTTTCACAAGAAAAGTACATTCTGAGGGTACTTGAACGCTTCAACATGGATGGAGCTAAGGTTGTTTCTATCCCATTAGCTGCACATTATCAGTTAAGTGCAAAACAAAGGCCATCAAGTCAAAAAGAGATTGATGCGATGAAGGATGTTCCATATGCAAGTGCAGTAGGGTGTCTCATGTATGCGATGATTTGCACAAGACCAGATTTAGCTCAAGCATTGAGCGTTGTCTCTAAGTACATGTCAAATCCGGGTAAGCCCCACTGGGAAGCAGTGAAGTGGATTTTGAGGTATTTAAAAGGGACTAGGCAGCTTGGAATCATGTTTGAGAGAAAACAAGAAGTAGCATGTGTGGCTGGTTTTGTGGATGCAGATTATGCAGGAGACTTAGATAAAAGAAGGTCCACAACAGGTTATGTTTTTACTTGTGGAGGAGGACCTGTGAGTTGGAAATCAACTCTTCAAGCAGTCACAGCTCTATCTACTACTGAGGCAGAATATATGGCATTAACAGAAGCTTCAAAGGAAGCTATTTGGTTGAATGGGCTAGCAAGTGAATTTGGAATTCACCAAGAAGGCGTGGTAGTGAAGTGTGACAGTCAAAGTGCCATTCATTTGGCAAAGAATCAGGTGTTTCATGCAAGGACGAAACACATTGATGTTCGCTATCACAGGATCAGAGATTGGGTAGAATCTGGAAATATCTTTGTGGAGAAGGTTCACACAAATGACAATGCTGCAGATTGTCTTACCAAGCCCGTTGCTGTAGAGAAGTTCAAGCATTGCTTGAACTTGCTCAGTATCACAACATGCTGAGTTGTGGTGGAGCACCTCCTCACTTGAGGTGCGTTGAGGCAAGAAGAGTCTTGCCAAGGTGAAGGTTCTTGAAGGTTTGTTCGGGATTACTTCAAGAAGTCCAAGACATCCTGAAGGTTGCAGCAATCGTTTTGGTATCAACTCACCAAGGTGGAGATTGTTGTGTTTTTTGGCTCATTGATACAATCTGAAAATTAGGATGCAGAATTCAAATCCAGGTCTAGAAAGGAAAGAGGTTTGCGCGCAGCTTTTCTATAAGTTCTAGGAAAGTTAGTCTTTCAAGTTCTATTAGGATTTGTATTAAAAGCTTAGTCTATTAGGGTTAGGAATCCTAATCCCATGTTGTATCAGCAGCCTCTATGCCCTATAAATAGGAGCTGCAGTCAGTTTTCTGATATAGAAGACAGAAAGTGCAGAAAACTGAGAGTCAAGGTGATAGAGAGATAAGAACTAGTCTGAGGGGTTTGAGGGGTCTGCAATAAGTACTTGTAAACACCTAAATTCTTCATAGTGCTAGTGAATCTCTCAAGAGAGATCACGAAGTGGACGTAGGCTAAAGTTTTGGCTGAACCACTATAAAATCTGCTGTGTTGTTTCTGTTTTCAGTTCATCTATTTTCTGACTTTGCTTAAGTAGTAAAACACAACGATCCTAAAGGGGGCTTACACAATAAGTATTAAGTTTCTTAGCAAAAAGTAATTAATTGATCCTCAGCAGTTCTCCCCTCATCTAAAGTGAAAGAATCATCAGTAGATTCTAATCTTTCATTAGAATTCTAATTTTTTCTGCCTTCATCAAAAATTATTGAATTGCCATCACCCTCTCTAGCCCAAGGCACTTTTGCCTTTTGCCTTCATATCATCTCTTCCTTGAAAATCGCTCTCCTAAAACTTCCATTCCATCAACTTGTTAGCTTCCCAACCTTGAATCCCCCCACTATTCCACCATTCTTTGAAACAGTTTGGAGGAGTTCTGCTCCACAAATACTTCAAACCTAAAAGCAGTCAGACCCTTTCATAATTGGTTTGAATCCAACTGAATAGGATAGTGATCTGAAGGTTGAAGTAAGAGCTATTTGCCTGACATGAGGAAATTCCTCCTCCCATTAGTTGTATGGAATCCTAATAGATGAAAATAATCCTAATGTGGAATTTGCAAAGGAGCATCAAGGAAAATGTCACCAAAACAAAAATAAAATAAAAGATCTGATACTAGAGATGAAAGTTCAAGCCAAAATAGAAATGCAAAGACTTATTATTTCACTGCTTTTGATATTGATAACATACATATTGACAACACACATGAACTAAAAGGAAACTGCTATATCCATGAGTACATGGCAGCAGCAATGACGATCGAAATAGATGAGGCAAAAGTAGATAAACCACTAGATGCATTAGGTAGACGGTACACAAGTAATTACATTAAATTTTGGACAAAGAAAAGCACATCTGAAAGCTGTAGTTCTGACTAGCATCCATATTTGTAGTCATCTTGAGAAGACTGCAACTTACCAACCATCTACACATACATAGAATACATTATCTGTGTTCAGGACTCCAGAGTCTTTATTCTTATTATTTTTTTTCCATAACGATCTAGCAACTAACATCGCCTTCCAACAAAACACGGTGCTTCTTCATCTTAATGCAGTCTCTTCACCCAACACTTTATTTCCTAGATATATTACCAACTGAAACTCCTCCAATCTCTACTAACAGTTCATTGAATAAACATATAAAGTGTACACAATGACTTCACAAACAGAGACCATCTGTTAAAGCTCCTAATAGTCTCAAGACATTCATCAATAATAAGTTGAGGATTGTGATGAGAAAGTTGGGTTCATAAAACTTCAGACTAAGATAATGAAACCAAATCATTGAGAGATAGGACGTATAGTACACCATGAATGTCCTCAGCAAGGCTTATAGAGTTATAGTATTAGTTTATATCACCAATCTTTAGCCAGTGAAAGACTGTAAGCTGGACAATAAAAGTCAAAATTCACCCAACTCTAATTCAAACAATGAAAATACCCATGACATATTTGAAAACAAAGCATCCAAAAACTTCAAGGAACATAACATGAAGAGGAATGGGCGATTGAGATTATAAACCTGGATACGATCACATGACTTCAAATTCCTGAAAACCAAAGAGCGACTTGAGCAGCTCAAAACTCAAACCACCTGCGCCTACCACCAACACTCTCACTTACTGGCCTTTCCTGAGCTGCAAAATTTTGAAAATTAATTTAACAAAGAAAGCAAAACGAGAAGCCCAAAACAAAAATAAATTGAAAATAGCAGAAAATCAGGAAAATAGGGAAAAGGGCTTGAAGGGTTTACTCTGGGACCAGGTACGAAGGTGGGTCTGATGAGATTGTTTTTGCTTTTTCTACCTTTTTTTCTTCTTCTTTTTTTGGGTTAAAAGAAAGAAATTTTATTGATCATGAGTACAATAAAAGAAGACAAGAGCTCCACATCAAGGAGACCTGACCCAAACATCAAGAACCAGAAATCTACACCAAATATAATTACTTAGCTGTAAACAAAAAACCATAAAAGACTGTATGCTTAGTCCAAGAATTCTGCCAAAACGGGAGCCCATAAAGCGCCTAGGCTGCTCCACTCTTACACCTCTATAATCTTCCCAAAAAAAAAAAAAAAAATCTATTTCTAAGCACCCAAAAGACCACTAATGCCCTGCAACCCCGTAGAACTCTAGCCATCTGTCCTTTGCCAAAGCCAAGATACCTTGCATTTAACAAAGAAAGACTCCCTGCTGGAATCTCTGAACTCAAACCAGCCTCCATATACAATCTCAAAGAAAAGCAATTTCACACTGCACAAAAACACATCTATACTCTCTTCCTTCATTTTACATATGACTCACCAATGGGGAGAAAAACAAGAACTTGGCCTTTGTTGAAGCATATCACAAGTGCTAACCCTCCCATGTGCCACCAATGAGCCTAAGAAATTGACCTTCGGTGGAATCTTTGTCTTCCATGTAAAACTTGCTGGCAAGAAAGCTAGAACCGACTTATCATCAGTCGAATCCGCAATTTAATTTCGAAATCTTTGCCACCCAATTTAATTTCGAAGCTTAGATAGAATATAATTATACAACTAAATGATTTAGAGTAGATAGTCTTAAAAGCATTTCATTAAAAAAAAGAAGGTAACCCAAAGTATCCTAAATTCAAAGCCCAGAAATCAGTATCAAATCAACCTAAGTCACTTCCATTTACAAGCATAAATCCATCCTCACCAACATTTTGAACATTCAAGACAACAAGGTTATGAATACACCCACTTGCCAATCTAATCAACAAAACCCTAAAACATAGCTAAGAAAATGACCCACAAAATAACAACTACAACCTGGTTCAAAACAGAAGCACACTCTAACTTTCGTGCCTGAGCAAAAATAAAGCTCGAGGATTATAACCTGAAAGTAAAAATCACTGAACCTTCTTGACAAATATTGGGGAAGCATGAGATGAGGGTGTGGGTGAGTTAAATCATATGTATATAATAAAATTTACAATTGAGTAAGAATGTTCTTGACATTTTTTATGTGGGAGACAGCAAGACAGAAGTGAAGAAAATTGAAATTTTTCATATCATAACATGTAGGAATAAGTATCGAGTTTGAAGAACAGAAAAAAGAAAAACTCATGACTTTCTCGGAACAGGAACAAACATTCTTACTCGGTTACTCATCAATTTCACAGGATTCAACCAAAACAGATGACAAAATCGATAACATGGAAACCAATACTCTAAACCTCCTAACCCTACAATCATTAGGAGGCTGGAAACTCTAGCACATAGCTATGTGAGTACCAAGAGGGGAATCAACTACAGACACATGGGAGCAAACAATGGGCCTGACCATTCCTACTAGGCTACTACCCTCTCGATAGTGAAAGGCTGAAAGCAATGCTGGAAAGTGATTAATAGCCATAGAATGAAAGAAAGCAAAAAACCTTACAAGTTGCATGGAAGAATGGATCACATAACAGGTTGAAACATCAGTTGCTTCTAAAATGTCCCCTAGACATGCAACAACAATATGGTATTTCTTTGAGCAAAGCTTATTAACCAAAAAATAACATATACCTTCTCCAGCACAGGACCTATGCTAAACATAAAGTCCAAAACATGTAAAGAATCATCCAACTTATCGCTTTTGAGAGAGACAATGAATCAATCTCCAAAAGGTTCTCTGCCCTGATTTTGGCTTATTGCTTAGCATCACTACAGACCAATTCATTCCCTCTGCAACATCACCTTGATCACAGAATCCATTAGTGATACAATCACGGCTGCCAGAACTTGTTTCCCAACCTATATTCTTCATATCATTCCACAAACTTTCTGCTTCTTCTACTCTTCCACCTGACCAAGCTTTCAATAAGTGGGGCATAAGAGTAGGCTGATGGCTGTAAACCGTGAGTCAGGAACTTTCTGAATAAGTTCATACTCTCAGCTATCTTAGCTTTAAAACAGAAACCTTGGATTAGAGAATCGTATGTTATCACATCACAAACAGTATGCTTCTCCGACATTTCTCAAAGTTCAGACAATTTTATATGCCCTCATCAGTCCTTCCACGCAAACAAAGCCCTTAAATCACAAGCTTTATCACACATATCCTTGTTCAAGATCCTGGCCTGTTCAAATCACCACTCTTTCCAAACCCATGAATCATGGTATTGTTAATTTGTTAGCGTACTCATTTGGATAATATCCCTTGTCAATCATCTCAAACCATAGCTTCCTAGCTCCTCGAAGCCAACTCATCATACAAAGACCATGAATCATGGTTGTATACGTGACAATATCTGGAGCATAGCCTCTAACCTTAAGATCATTTAAAATTCGGAAACCCCCAAACACCTTCCCTCTCTTGCACAACCAATTGATTACCTCCTGAAATGAGAACTTTATCAGAGACACATGCAGTTTTTCATTCGGACACTTTAGTATATTCTTTCTCCTTACAGTCCCCAGAGATCAATTTATCGAAAGCAGCATTCCAGGGACTATTCCATCTTGCAAAACCTGCTAACGAAGTCCATACCCTTTTGAAACCTCAATATCAACACAAAACGCTTAAATCCAATACCCCCACAGTCTCAACATCAACATCAGGTACAACACCACATTCTACCCTCCCAACCTATGACACCATGACAGAGCCACATAACAAGTAACAGGCACACTCCAGCCTCTTTCAAACCTATAAAACACATCAAGAAAAGCTTTTGCAGCATTGCAGGCCTTAGCCTCCTCAAGAGGAAATGGGATCAGGCTAAACCCCACATGAAGCTAGAAGAGCACATTTTTTTTGGTGCTTCAAAACCTCAGAGAAATTAAGAAGAGGGTACTCAGAGGAGAGAGTCTTCTTCAACCCACCTGGGCTTTGTTCTAAGAATCTTACAAATTTGTTGAGCAACTTGTGTAAAGTTAGAATCTTTGGTTTCTGTTGTAAGGTATCTGATTGGGGTTTTGGCGGAAGAGTCTTAAGATTGAAGATGAAGCTCTGGTCATGAACTATGGGTCTTCCTAGCTCTAGCTATAATTGCAAGTTGTGTATTGAGAATGGAAATTAAGCTCAATATCATTGAACAAATGGTGAAAAGAAGAAAAGATTAAAGCATGAGATCTTACTTACAGTGGGATGGGCTGTCAGCTCTGGTCGTCAAGAAGAACGAGTTTGAGCTCTACCGTCTCTACTACTCCGACAGTTGGAGACAAGAATCTACAATACCGACTTCGAGCTTAAGAATTCAATCTCAAGGGTGAATGAATGGTACTGATGTATTGTGTGAACTGGACGTTGGGCATGGTTGGCATGGGCCCAGAGTACTACAAAATTTATACTACAAAATTTCTTTTAAATTATCGAAATTTCTTACGCATTATTATACCCAGTGTGGTCTGACCGTTACATGTATGCATCTCCTTTCAATTGGTTCAAGGCTTCAAGCAAAGCCAAATAAGACGTCATTTCTGGAGATGAGTCAGTTCACTCAGTTGCACCAATCCTGCAGCTGGAACTTTCACTACATTTCCTTATCATCAAAACTGAAGATGTCTCAAGTTGAGTTATCTTCACAGTTCCATTGGGAACTTCTTTAGAATTAATTGCAGCTAAATGTTTGAGAGGGCCAAGGATAGTAGAGTGAATCGTTGTCTTATGGGCTTCAGTTTTTCATATAACACAACCATTATGTGCATTTTTGTGGTAGAAAGAGTTGGTAATTTGAGCATTGTATATATCCATCATAATCTTGAGTGTTCTACAACTAGTAGAAATTTATAGTGGAACAAAATGTCACTTGTTCTGAATCTCTAGTAGCCTAGCTTATCCTTTATTCTATATTTTATCGCAGCAGTTAAAGAAAGACATCCAAATAATCCAAGTTGGAAAGATTATTCCATGTCATGGCACTAGTGCTAGCTTCGCCTAGTAAATCTTAATGACGGGGTTCAGTCCGGTGAACCAGCCGTTTGAATATGCTCGATCATTCTATTCTATCTTATAGGTCCTTTAAAAAACAAATCTAATTTGGAGGTAAATAGTTTGTTAATCTAAAACTCATATATTTTATCCCTTCCAAGGATTCCAAGTTGAAGGAACCATTGCTGCAAATGGCGAGGAGATGTGCTCATACAAGTCACAAATGTACTGAGGAACTCAACCACTATGATTTGACTATGATTCGAAATAGACAACAGTTATCGCAAACTGTGAGCACATTCATAAACACATACTTCAGCTGCATTATGCCGTTTGAATATACTTATCTTCTTCGTTTCCCTAGCATATGCCCAAAAGAAAACCTGAGTCCTGCTTGAATTTACTGCAGTAGTCCAGCCCGTGCACTACAGTCTCACCAGTTTGCACTATTCAAATCATTTTATCAATTTCATAGTTGTTCTGATCTTTTGTGAAGCTTCACAGTGAAGATGGAGGTCAGCGCTCCATCTGCACTGCAAGAAATGGAGACCTATATTATTATCCACAATAATGCAGTTATAATCCTTAAACTTCAACACCAGATCTTCTTTGTTAATAAGTTACAAAAGAAAAGGATATCATTCACAAAACATATGGTATATCCAGAAAGGGACAAACTTGTAACCACGTTTTAGCATACCATTGACAAAAAATATAGTCAACTTCAACAAAGAACAAAGCCACAAAGTGTTTACAGAGAATAGAGTCACAAGAATTAGAAGCAATCTAAATGCCATTATGTCTTTTTAATGGTATAACAAAATGTAGTATATCTCATGTAACAAGGCACTTTTCAGTGGCATTCCAGTCTCTAAGATACCCTTCATCCATTTAACCAGGTTTTCTAGTTGCTTCAAGTCCAAAATTGCAGCTTTTAATGTATCAGAGCTCATTGAATCTAAAACTGTGCATCAGTTTTCATCCTCCTTATTGATCTAAAATTTTAATCTCTGTCTAACCTGATTGTTGTTCTACCCTTTTCATTTACTGCATCTTTACCACCTGGAGCAACTTGGTATTCAAAGAAACCAAGATTGCATCTGAGTGAAAGGCTAGAGCGATTCGGATATCAATTTTTATTGGCTTTAAAGAACAAACCATGCAGATTATTAGATACAATGTACAAAATTCAAAATGAGTGAGGCAAGCAATCTTGATGATAATTAGAACCACTTTCAGAATGATTTCACTTTATCAGTTCTGATTTATTTCACTTGCCCTTATATATGGTAAACAGCAGAAACTGTTAAAAGAAAGAGCAAATGTGAAATCAAATAGAGGGAAGATTAGTTGTATACTTGTATCCCTTTATTACATGCTTGGAATTTTACCAATTCGTATTCCTAGCCCAAGTTCGCACCCATTTTATTAAGAGAAAAATCTAGAATCATACAGAACACCACAATCAACAAAGAGGCAACGTTTTATCGTGATTCACCCCAATTTGTCCACGGCAATAAGCCACAAATGTCAAAATAAAATGTTCTTTGTTATGTAATCTCGCACTCTCTCAACCATTCACAACAGAGAACCGGCCCCAATTACACCCAAAGCTCACAAACACTTTTATCTCAGTTCTCTCCATGAAAATTATCAACCAAGAGACTAACGCTCAAAGAACATAAGAATATTTTAGACTACAACAGCTGATGCCATTTTTGCCTGGATAATTGCTCATATCTCAGAAATATGGCTTGATACTTGAAAGTATGACAAGTGCCGAGATGCTCACAATAAGCTGCAAACCATATATGAGTAACTCATACACAAGCCCACCGTATCAAATTGTCCAGGTCCTCCAGGACTTGTTTGTTGCTCCATTCGTTAAGCTTTCATGGAAACACCAAGACAGCACAAAAATGCGAAATCCGACAGGAGGTTCTTCATATAGCTCGCAGATAATAGAAGGCTTGTTTCCTAGAAACCATGCAAGCTTGACTAAATGGCTTATCCAAGATGCAAGAGTTTGTTCTAAATATAGGGAAAAGTTACCAGCCTTTGCGAGAGCCAAACAAACTGCAGCCACCTCAGATCAGGAATTTGGTGCTCCAGTTCCTTAATCCTTGGGACAATCTGAGTAAGAGAGGATAGGAGTCAGAGTGGACATTGGGGGGGGGACATGTAATTCCCCAAACCGACTAGAACAAATTGATCAAAAAATTTATCCAAACCCACATAGAAGAAAGCATAAAATCAACATCAAAGACATGGTTTGCAAAGGAAAAACTTATCCTGGGTTTTACCTCAGATAAATGAATTGTATCATTATGTAAACGTGAATCATTATTGTACCACAAAGTGCTACTTGGAAGCAGATGATTGCAGAGATTGAAAATACAGAGAATAGTTGAAACTAATAAAAGGTAACTGAAGTTACATTCTATTTTGCTAAGTTTAGCACACAAGATGCTTGATCTTGAAAGTTTATGAAACACTTGACTACTAAGAAAGAGAAGAAAAGAAAAACCCATCAAAAGAGGGAAAATAAAAAGAATAAAATAGAACATGAGACAGCATTATATCCAATGAAACGAATACGTGCATAAGATGGAGAACTGAAGTACCTGAACTTAGTCTGCACCATGTCAAGTAAGCTGTTCTTCCATTTGAACAGGATAGAGCGGCCTAGTGAGAAATTACAAATGATGCCAAAACAATTATAAAGCCAGCACTGTAGTAAGTAAATAGCCTATAGAGCAGAGTACAATGCATTTGAACACTGGTGAATCAAATCAAAGAGGAACACCAGGAGAGAAGAAGAGGTAGGGGTTTGAAAAGCTTACAATGATTTTAGGAACTGGTTTAATTTAAAACATCAATGGAAGTAATCATGCACAACTGATATTTAAACACTCAAGGCACATGTTTCCCCTGGAACTTGAACCCCATGAACATCCCACTGTGCTAGTTTAAGGAGGTCTCTCATAGCTTCAATCCAGACCTGATTTCAAAAAGACGATTTGTCAGTGCTGAGGAAAAGAAAGAGAGAAGGATAACAAGTTTTGCTTCTTTTATTAAATGCTTCAGACAGCTTTTCCACAAAAGAGCAATTACACACTTGCTACACTGAATAGCTGTGAAGGAAAGAATATGTGGAATAGTATTACACTCAAGAGATGTTCAATTGACGGAGAGATGCGATGCCCTGTGTGATCCGAATCGACTCTAGGCTGTCACAACCAGATATCCTCAACTCCTCAAGAAGAGGGAGCGTGTCAGATACATCAAGAGCAATACACGTCAACTCATCACAATCACTTACCTCTAAATGTGTGAGACTATTGTTATTGTTCAGCATCCCTTCTGGTAGACAAGTGAGTCCCTTTACACCAATTATTGTGAGATAAGTGAGAGTGGTAAGTTGAGTGCTTATATTTTCTATTGGCATGCTGTTACCCATTCTATCCATCACCAACATCTTGAGACGTGGAAAACGACTCGGAGCATTTCTCAATTTAGGACAGTCATTGAGATGCAACTCATCGAGGCAAGGAAATACCACAACTTCTCCTTCAGCTGATATCTTCGGTGCTTCCATCCATTCAATGAGCTCTTGGCACTCGTTGATGTATAATGTTTTCAGTGCTCGAAATGAAGTTGTACCAGTGCCATAAAACTCAGCTCCCACACGTATCAGCTTATGCATCTTAATCTTAAGACATCTTAAATTAGGTAGATGGCCGAGTGTTGGGATTCCTTCACAATTGTTACAGCCATCTAATCGAATCTTCTTCAAATTTTGGAGACCCGTTATCCATGACGGAAGTCTAGCACCCATGAAAAACTCAATGTTCAAGCTTTGCAAATTAAGATGAGGTTTCAAGCCATCTAGTACATCCGTCTAATTGCCATTAGGTACCTCAAGTCAAGTATAACACGATTGAGGTATGAGACTTAATTCACTGATGATTTATTCATCTGATTTACATACGTTTATATAGAATGTTTACAGAACATTTACAGCTATATAAAACCCTTACTCATACTGCTTTCATGTGCTACACTAATGATGTCTACCATAATCATTCCGATCTAGATCTGCACGTTCCATGTTGGCATGCCATGATGATCTTCCATGTTCTGTGATTCCTAGCACATTCATAACAACTCACGCTGACACTCCCCCTCAAGTTGGCGCATAAACATCAACCATGCCCAACTTGCTTAATGAGTCATAAAACGCCTTCCTGGAAACTCCTTTGGTAAGTATATCTGCAAGTTGCTCTTCCGTTGGAACAAAAGGAAAGCTAATAATTTTGGCATCTAGCTTCTCCTTTATAAAGTGACGATCAACCTCCACATGCTTAGTACGATCATGTTGTACTGGGTTCTGTGATATATCAATGGCTGTCTTGTTGTCACAATACAACTGCATAGTACTTTTGAGTTTGAAACCCAGATCACATAACAGATTTCTCAGCCACAACAGTTCACACACTCCGTGAGCCATACCTCTATACTCAGCTTCAGCACTAGATCTTGCCACAACTTTCTGTTTCTTACTCTTCCACGTAACCAAATTACCTCCCACAAAGGTAAAGTAACCTGATGTTGACCTCCTGTCTGTAATATTTCCAGTCCAATCTGCATCTGTAAAGCCACAAACTTCAAGGATGTTGTTGTGTTTAGAAAACAATATTCCCCTTCCTGGAGCTGACTTCAGGTACTTTAAAATTCTCATAACAGCATCCATGTGACTCTCACTTGGGTTATGCATGAACTGACTCACCACACTCACTGCATATGCCACATCTGGTCTAGTATGAGCCAAATAAATCAAGCGCCCAACTAACCTCTGATAGCGAGCTCGATCAGTAAGTACCTGATCTGGATACTCAGCTAAACAATGATTCTGCTCAATAGGAGTATCAAAAGGTCTACAATCCAACAAACCTGTTTCTGTTAGCAAGTCAAGAACGTACTTCCTCTGGCACAGGTAGATCCCTTCTCTCCCCCTGGCTACCTCAATTCCTAAGAAGTACTTAAGTTCACCCAAATCCTTCATCTCGAACTCAGAGGTTAGCTGTCTCTGCAGTCTATCCATCTCAACAGTATCATTGCCGGTGATTACCATATCATCCACATAAATAATTAGAGCTGTTACCTTCCCTTGTTGATGCTTGAGGAACAAGGTATGATCTGAGTTGCTCTGTTTGTAACCAACCTTCCGCATGAATTGTGAAAATCTCCCAAACCAAGCACGAGGCGATTGTTTGAGACCATACAAAGACTTTCTCAATTTGCATATGAAATCACTAGGAGAAGCAACTACATACCCAGGTGGAAGGCTCATGTACACTTCCTCGGCTAACTCTCCATGAAGAAATGCATTCTTGACATCAAACTGTCGGAGTGGCCAGTTTAAGCTAGCAGCAAACGAGAGCAGAACTCGAATAGTGTTCATCTTGGCAACAGGAGCAAATGTTTCATCGTAGTCTATACCATACGTTTGAGTAAACCCCTTTGCTACAAGGCGTGCTTTGTACCGATTCACTGATCCATCTGCATTATGTTTCACAGTAAACACCCAACGACAACCTACAGCCTTCTTGCCTTGTGGTGACGGCACAAGTTGCCAAGTATTGTTCTTCTGCAACGCCTCCATCTCTTCCTCCATTGCCTTCCTCCACTTTGGATCCCCAAATGCATCCTGCACTCTGTTAGGTACTGATACAGCAGATATTTGATTCACAAATGATTCATATGACTTAGACAACCTCCTAGTGGACATATAATTGGTCACTGGGTATTTAGATTTGGCAGTAAGAGTAGGTTCATATCTTTTGGCTGATTGACCTCGGGTGGTCCTATTTGGTAACACATATTGCTCAACATTAGGCTCACTATTGCTAGTACCAGTGGATGGACATACCTCAAATGGGTGATCTTCAGTACCAAGGAGATCTTCAGTACCAGGGAGTTGTGGGTCAGGGGTAGAAATGATAGCAGGAGCTTCTGTTTCTGGAGGTGATAAGCTGATGCTCTCAACTGGATCAGTCAAAATACCTCCTACCTGTGCGACTTCTTCTCCGCTTCCTGATTCCTCCCCCTCTCCATGATACAGCTCTTCAAAAAATGAATTCTCCCCCTGAAGAGCTGTATCTGAGGGGGAAAAATAACTCATGTCCTCAAAGAAAGTAACATCCATAGTGACATAGTATTTTCTGGTTGGTGGATGATAGCACTTGTACCCTTTCTGATAACCTCCGTAGCCCACAAATACACACTTAAGCACTCGGGCATCCAACTTAGACCGCTGGTTTTTAGGAATATGGACAAATGCAACACAACCAAAGACACGAGCTGGAAGATTATGAAATGAAGGTAAGGAGACATGAGATGCAAGAACCTCAAATGGAATTCTTCCCTGAAGGACACTAGATGGAAGACGATTGATAAGATGAGAGGAAGCATTTACAGCATCGCCCCAAAGATACTTAGGCATATGAGCACTAAAGAGAAGGGCACGAGCCATATCAAGTAAATGACGGTTTTTCCTTTCAGACACTCCATTTTGTTCTGGTGTTTGTGGACATGTGGTTTGGTGAACAATCCCATGGGTTTCAAAAAATTCTTGGAAAACATGATTAACATATTCCCCCCCCATTGTCAGAACGAAGGACTTTAATGGTGCCATGGTATTGTGTTTGAATAAGGGTACGAAAAGTTTGAAAAGCTGGAAATACTTCATCTTTGGTTTTAAGAAGAGCAACCCATGACAATCTCGTACAATCATCAATAAATAACACAAAATATCTCATACCGGACACAGTGGGTTCTCGAGAAGGTCCCCAAACATCAGAATGAATCAACTCAAAAGGAATAACACTTTTATTAGAAACACTAGGAGAATAAGTAGCACGATGACTCTTGGCCAAGACACATGTTTCACAATGTAAAGCACACTCATCCACACCAATAAACAGAGTAGGCATGGTTTTTCTCATAAGACTAAAAGAGGGATGCCCTAAACGGCGATGCCACAACCAAATTTCACTTAGCTTATCAGAACTCGAAGTCAATGCGGCGCGAGACTGTACTCCTGGTTTCTCTCCTGCGTATGTCTGATCCAGATGGAACAACCTGCCCCTCAGATACCCCCGACCGATTATCTCCCTGGTGAGAAGATCCTGAAAAATCACATACATAGGATAAAAGGTTACGGAGCATTTAGACTCAGTATTCAACTGGAGAACAGATATCAAATGGTGAGACAAGTCAGGCACATATAACACATTATGAAGTTCTATGGTGGGAGTAATACGAACTGACCCTGACCCTAACACAGGAAAGGCCTCACCATTGGCATTGGTTACATAGGACACTGGTGGGGAAGACAGTTCAGTAAAATATGATTTGTCATAAGTCATATGATCGGAGGCACCGGAATCAATGATCCATGTATCAGAACCAACAAAGTTAGAAACCTTTAAAGCCATACCAATTTTACGTCGACCAGCTATGGAGGCTGTAGGAGTAGCTCCACCTGCTGTATGATGATCTTGGCCAGCCACTCCATAGAAATCCGGTTCTTGGACCAATTGAACAGCAGCTGCTTTCGCCTTAGGATGATAACCTTGCTTTTTAGGTTTAAGGTGTGGATTCAACTTCCAACAAGTTTCCTGAACATGCCCAAGGTTGTTGCAATAAGAACATTGAGGACGAGGGCGGTTGGTGAAGCCTTGTGGGAAACCTTGTTGATGAAGTGGGGCTGAACTCTGCTGCTGAAGGAAAGGTGCCGGTGACTTGGCCTGAATAGCTAGGCTAGATACTTCAACCTGTGCATGTTTGATACTCTCCTGCTGAGACTTATCCTTGCGGATGTATGTAAAAGCTGTGTTCAAACTAGGAGGGTCTGTCATTCTGAGCAATTCTCCCTTGGCACTGCTATGCTTCTCATCAAGCCCTCTCAGGAGTACATGTACCCTTTCTAGCTCCTTTTCCTTCTGGTACCACACAAGATCTTCCTGATTCTTGATTTTGCAAGGACGCTTCTGATCAATTTCAGCCCATACATTCTTCAACTTGGTGAAATACACAGCTATTGATTGCCTATTCTGTTGCATACTTGCAGCTTTGCACATTAATTCATGAACCTGTATAAAATCAGACTCATTTGTATATAGATCCCCCAAGGTCTTCCATATTGCTTCAGCAGTCTCACACCCTTCCACCAATTGTAGCACATCATCAGTCATGGCTTTGAATAAGATTGCCTTCACAGATCCATCATCATCCTCCCACTTAGTATAGGCATTCACATCCTCGTCACCAGGAGTTTCAGTTGTTCCAGTCACATGCCCTATCTTGTGTATGCCACGAAGATAGACGGACATAATCTTCTTCCACGTTCGAAAATTGGTACCATTGAGTTTCATACCCCCAAAAGAACCACCGTCTGAACTTTGGACAGAAACTTCAACTTTCTGGACCTCATTGATCTTGGCACTCTGACCTTCTTTTTCATCACCACCCATTGCAATAATATAGAAGGAATATCACACAATCACAGAGTATGCAGCGGAACAGATCGTGCAATAATAATAATAATAATATTATTATTATTATTTTTTTTTTTTTTTTGCACGGGTTAAAAAAAAACCTAAACCTCAGACCAATTGTGGAGTTCTGGTCCACAGGAAACTGAAGGCCGAGTCTGGGGTCGAGTCTGAAACCGGCGAGTGAAGGAGATCAGTGGGTTCTTCAAGGGCGGCGCCGGTGAGAGGAGAAAGCCGATCTGATCTGCTTTCGAGTTGGGTTGGTCGATCTGGAGGCTTGAGTTACCGATCTCGAGAAGGAACACAAGATGATCGGTGGTCGATATGGAGGCGAGTAAGGGTTTAGGAGCGGCGCCAGTGAAGCTGCGCGGCCGGGGAGAGGATGAAGCAGATGAAGCCTTGCTCACGGGTCTGATGCAGGAGCTCGGGTCTGATGCAGAAGCTCGGGGCCGACGGTGATCTGGAGATCGAAGAAGACCGACGGTGATCTGGGCTTGCTCACGGGTCTGATGCAGAAGCTCGGGGCCGACGGTGGTCTGGAGTCGGGAGAATTCCGTGGAGACTTGATCACCAAGAACGGGTCTGATGCTCGGGTTATGGCAGAAGCTCGTTGGAGAGCAAATCCGGATGGAAACGATCTGGAGATCAAAGTTTTACTTTGGGTGCCCAAAGTAAATCGTTGGGTCTGGTGAGAGGTGACGACAGGAAGCTGAGGTTTGAGATGATCTGCAGGTCTAGGCGGTGCTGCAGTTTGCTGAGGTTTGAGATGATCTGCAGGTCTAGGCGGTGCTGCAGTTTGCTGGGTTGGATGAGTCCGATCTTGGGACAGATGAAGGATGTCGATCCGGAAAGATGAAGGCAGACGAGAAGCCGATCCGCTTGGATGAAGGCTGCCTGCTTAATGGATGCAGAGAGCAAATTGCTCTGAGATGGGTGTAGAGAGCAAATTGCTCTGAGATGGGTGATGAATGATTGCAGGCGAAGATCGGTCTGGTCTTGAACAAAGAATTAAGGAGACAAAGTCCTTTCGGATCTCTGCTCTGATACCAAGTCAAGTATAACACGATTGAGGTATGAGACTTAATTCACTGATGATTTATTCATCTGATTTACATACGTTTATATAGAATGTTTACAGAACATTTACAGCTATATAAAACCCTTACTCATACTGCTTTCATGTGCTACACTAATGATGTCTACCATAATCATTCCGATCTAGATCTGCACGTTCCATGTTGGCATGCCATGATGATCTTCCATGTTCTGTGATTCCTAGCACATTCATAACAACTCACGCTGACACCTCACCGGGTGTCCACTCACATGTTAACTCGCTCAAGTGACTCTTCTCCGCTAAGCAAGCATTCTTTGCTTCTTCTCCATCCTTTACATGTTCTAGCTTATAGATAATTAAGTGGCCTCTCAAATGCTTCAACCCAGCCAACTCCTCGATTGCAGGACCAGTCCCCTTACCCACATTAAACCGAGGTAATGTTTGGATTTTAGTTAATCGCCCCACAATCCCAGCCTCAAATTCCATTGGCAGGAATATGTCATCTTGATAAAGATGCCTCAAGTTGATCAAATTTTGAATCTCCTTTGGACACTTATTGAGCCACCTCGGTAATCTCAATGTTTGGAGGTTATAGAGCTTTCCAATAGACTTTGGCAGTGCTTTAATTTCTGTTTGGGAAAGATCAAGATCTAGATACCTCAAGTGCTTCAACTTGCCAAGTGAATTTGGTGACTCCTCGTACTCTGCATCACAGAAACTTAAGACCCGTAAAGCTCTCAACCTTGGTAAAATGATATTAAGGACCTTGACACTTGAAAAGAGTGAACGTAGTCTTGAAATACTTGTTTATGGAATCCTTTTTAGTTCCGAAGTCGGAATCCGTGCAACATGTCGAATCTCATGACCATCCATCTCATGATTGAGGTCTGGTGTCAAGCTCTCACACTTGGATACTTCTATTGCAAGATCATGCACAAGATCGTACATCTTGGATTCGGTGATAAAGCCATCCTCATCCTTTTCAGCATCCTGAAACAAGGAGCTCTCCAGTAGAGTATCAAAATACCTGCTGCCTATATCCTCCATTTCAATCCCCTTGCTTTGGAGATCATGAGAAGGACGGAGAAAACCTTGAGCCATCCACAGTTGGATCAGGTTATCTCTTTCAATTGAGGAACCTCTCTCGAGCATCGAGCAATATGCAAAACATTGTTTCAATGGTGATTCCAAATTGTCAAAACTCAACCTCAGAACTGACATGATCCTGCTATCGTTTTTGTTTGATGATACTTGCCATATTTTACTTTCCAGAATTGACAACCATTCGTCGCTACTGTTCTTAGAACGCATCAAGCTTCCCAAAACCTGCAGTTATTTAAGATCCAAATTTTAGCATAGCTTCATCTATATATACCAAATAGTTCATCGACACATTGAATAATCAATAAGGTGATCAAAAATACCGTACCTTTGCTGCCAATGGAAGACCAGCACACTTTTTGGCAATTTTCCCCCCGATTTCCTCTAGTTCTGAAGGTATCAGAGCATTAGGATCCGCAAATGCTCTATCCTTCAATATGGACCAACATTCATCATCCGATAGAATCCCTAGATCGCACCTAGGAAGTGTTTCCATTATGGATGCAACCTTGGCACTACGGGTGGTGACGATCACAGAGCTTCCCTTGGCAGAATTTAGTTGCGACAAACAACCCATCAACTTACTCCAATTATCACCTTCCTCATTCCAAACGTCATCAAGTACAAGAAAATACCTTTTGTCTTTCAACTTCTGCTGGAGGCTTTCCATCAATGCTTGCTGATTTGAAGAGTCTATTCCCGTCACGCCACATGATTGCACCATTCCATGTAAAATTGAGTTGACATCAAAAATATTAGATACATACACCCAAAACGTTGTATCAAAGTACTTTTTCATTTCACCTTCTTTCAGTTTGTTGGTAACTGAGCGAGCCAAAGTTGTTTTACCTAGGCCTCCCAATCCTACGATAGCCATCACCGAAGGAATATTTTCTTGATTGTGGGAGGTGGTCAAGGTTGCAATTATATCTAACACAATCTGATCCCTTCCAACAATTTTTGCATCTTTCCTGGTGAATTCAATTATCTCTGGGAATGCCGTTGTTTCCCTGTCCCGCCTACGTTGACTTGCTGCTGCACCTCCATTTGATCTGCCGAGTCCCACAATGGCTGCTTGCTTGTAGAGATCATCCAAGGAAGTGTTGATGTTGTAAATCTTGCGTGCCATCTTGAGACGAGATACAACAGGATTGTTGCAGAAGAAGCCGAGTATCTTCTTATCCAGGCTTGTCTCCTTTATAACGATCCGATGAACTTCATATTCTATTTCATCCAGAATATCGTCTGCATTATAAGCTACGCTTATAAGCCTCTTCATCCAATCGGCCCTTGCCCGCAGTTTCCGATCTTCAGGTTCATGAGCAGCATCATGGATTATATTTCCAATCAGAGTTGAGGATTCTTTGAGCTTATGTATCTCTTCGCGGAACCCCAAGACGATATCGAGTCTCAATTGATCAGTAGCGAGTGAAGTCACCTTACTCAGTACTTCTCCGGCAGCGGCTTCAGCGAGAAACATCGTACCGGAGTTTTCAAAATCACTCTTAATCTCAAGGCAGAGAGTGTTCTAAGTAGTCTTTTGTTCTTGTAAAAGCTATAGCTGGGCAATAATGGATTGTTGATGAAAATAGATGCTCGGACAATAATGATCGGCTCTTATGAAAGCTGGGCACTAAGCCCCAAGTTTGAAAATTATGCCAGCTTTAAATCCATGACAGTAGGTCGGTAAAAGTGAAGCTTTGAAAATTATGGAGGAGCCCGCTGAGATTCCTTCAAGCATGATTGAAATTATTATGGACAAGAGGAAATAAAGGTTGAGTTGCCTCAATGGCCATAACTTTAACCGTAAACCCTAAATCCATTAGAAATTACGCAAGGGTGCCAAATTATTGGAACACCCTAAATCCTAGAGGTTACGTGTGTTTGATAGTTAAATAATTTAGCTGCAAAGTAATTGGAGTGTCCTACTTAGCTCTAAGTTTGTTTTTTTGTTTGTTTGTTTTTTTTTTTTAGTTCGCTCAGAATAGAGTCAATAGACTATAGAGTGTTCGAAGTAGTCTGTCGGTCTTAACGGTTGAAATTAGACGGTGGGCATGGTTGTCGTAGGACCCCCTGTGCTTCACTTTATGCTAGCTGTAGCTTTCTGTATGGCCCGTTTGGTTAGCTGGAATGTCAAAATTGGAAAAGGATTTATTTTCCTTTCTAGACGCATATAGAATGGAATATGATTTGGTATTTCCATGTGAGTGTTTGGAATATTACTAGAAATTAAATTTTGGAATTAATTTTTCATTTCTATTGTAGTGTTTGGTAAGTCATAAGAATGAAATATAGAATTATAATTTTCAATAACGCCCTTTTACTAATTAAAGTACATCAATTTATAAGGAATATTGGTGGGGAATATAAATTTTTGGAGGGATAATTAATGTAATTTTGCCTTTGACAGTGGGAAATGGAAATAGAATACCACCCATGACTAGGTAATTCTATTCAGGCTTTATGAGGGAGTCAATTTCCAGTCAAATCTTATTTTTTATTTCATTTCCAATCTTTAATTACAACCAAACAGCACATCTGAATGGAAAATGAAATTAATTCCCATTCCATACCATGATTTCCTGCCATCCAAACGGGGCCTATGTACCGATGTACCATGGTACGTAAAAGTGAAACTTTGAAAATTAAGGAGCTGGGGTTGAAAGTTTGGTGGACAAACTTGAAAATTTGGTGATCTAAGGCCATGTTTGGTTGGTGGAAAGGAAAAGGAATCATTTTCCTTTCCTTTGGGAAAGTGAATCCTGAGGGGGGAGGAACCAATTTCCTCCACTTTTTCCTTTCCTTTGGGAACCATTTTTCCTTCCTTGGCTGTCCCAAACGCAGGAAATGAAAGTGTTTCCTTTCCCGATGTCCAAATTCTGGGAAACAAACATGGCCTAAGAGTAAATTATTGGTAGCCAAGCCATAATTGAATCAAGGACAACAAAAAAGCTCAGAATCACGTGGACGACGACTGACCAACTTACTACGAGTTGTAGTAGTCTGAAGGACCTAGTCTGAAACTCTGAATTCTGAAATCGCTCTTGATTTGATGCTGCTGCAGCTGGAGTCATATCTGCAACAGTAGCTTCATGAGTTCTTTCTTACTCGTCTCCTCCATTTTCGATTTTCGACATCTTCAATTTACTCTCAAATTTTTCTTGCTCCTCTCATTGCTCAAAATCTAAAATCATGTAAACTTCTATAGGGTAGATTTTTATTAGGTCAGAAAGGTATAAATTTCTCACAAAAACAAAATGACATGGTCAAAATAGCAGTATAATAAAATAAGAAAAATTGAAAAATTTGAAGTATATTTAAAAGCTATTTAAAACACAAATTCTAAAAAAAATTGAAGTCTCACCATTAGAAATGTAAATATATAGAGCTGTTTTATTCATCCAACCAGTACCAGTCAGGAAGGCAAATTATTTCCCTATATTCTTTTCGGTTGTTATTGTCATCTCCTCTTTTTTGCCCTCAATTATTTTAGTGGATGACCCATGGGTAATGATTTCGAAATTGATATGAAAAGATGCATGTAGACCAAATTTGGGAATTTAACCAAAGAAAAAAGACTAAATTTGGGGCTTTTTTTTTTCACTCTTTTTTTGGATTGATCGTTGTATACCAAATGATAAATGCTTTCTAGACCTAAAGACTCATCCGCAAGAAATCCGGAGAGCCGATAAGGTATTGCAACCTCTCTCATAGTCACATTTATAATTCAGCAATTACACTAAACCAATCTAGTGTTCGAACACAGAATATGAGGGCTCCATATCTTAAACGTTACAGTGAGGGAACTCAATGCAACCACTGAATTGCTGAACCACTTAGCGTGATTAGCAAATTTAGGTCCTTAGGTGTACATTTCATACAAGGTAATTTCAGTGATTGCATAACCAAACTTAGATACAATACATAACATACATAGAAGTTATTAACTGTGTGGTGGTGTGGTAAATGTCATAGACGTACATTATTATCTCCCTTTTAGACACTCCTACAAAAAGAGTTTTCTAATACACTATAAAAATAATGCCTTCTGCATCCAAAGTTGGATTCAGTTAGCCTAGTCTATTTCAAAATCTTTTGTGAATACAAAGCGACATTAACAACATTGTTCTAAGAAAGGTGATTTCAAATTTTCAAAACTGACATTTTCCTTTCCTTTGCTCCTGGCAATTGCAAAACCTCGCTTTTTCTCTCCAATTTCTGGCCATTCACCTGCAGTGTTTCTAAAACGCATCATGCCTCTAAGACCAGTTGAAATAGAAGTTGGAATATAGAATTATTCCTACGTAATCAATGGGGAAAAGCAATAATAATCCATAATGAAAGTTGATGCCCCACTGGAAAAATATTATCGTGCATTTTATTATTTAAATTTTTTCCATCACTTTTTGTCACCCCAAATTTGAAAATAAAATAACCCTCAATAGGACGCAGTCTCTTCTGTATTATGAGTTTATGACCACTCTAACTTAAATAGGATATGTTATGTAGTTTCTTCATTTACCTTACTTATATATTCAAATGACCTTCATTAAGAATTTTTCCATGTCCCTGTGCACACCTAAACCCATAATTCTCAAGTTTTCACTTATTATACCCCTGCCTCCCAACTCTCTCCCTTAGTAACTGTTTGAAGGGTGGGTAGGGGTTGGGTTTATTAAATAAATTTTTAAAAAAAATGTTTGAAGAAAATCAAATGTAAATAATACTTTCAAAAAAAAAAAATCAAATGCAAATAACTGTCGACGGTGGTCATACACATTTATCACCTTTTAGTACCAACAATAAATTATTGGTAGCAAGCCATAATTGAATCAAGGACAACAAACGCTCAGCATCACGTGGATGACGACTGACCAACTTGTAGTCTTGTGGTAGTCTGAAATCGTACTTGATTTGATGATGCTACTGCGCGCTTGAGTCATTTTTGCAACAGTAGCTTCATAGACCCACCCGAATGAGTTCTTTCTTGCTCCATCTCCATCATAATTTTTCACATCTTCAATTCTCCCTAGTTTTTCTTCCCCCTCTGATAGCTCAAAATCTAAAATCATGTAAAACTCCATAGGGTTATATTTTTATTAGCTCAGAGCCTCAGACAGGTATAAATTTCTCACAAAAATAAATTGACATGGTTAAAACAGCGGTATGGTAAAAAAAAAAAATGAAAAAAATTGAAGTCTATTTAAAAACCAAAGCCTACGAAGTTCGAGACTCAACCATTAGAATTTAGAAATGAAAATATATAGAGCTTTCTATTCATCCAAATGGTACCACTCAGAGAGCCAAATTATTGCCCTCTCCTCTTTTTAGTTGTATTATTGCTCTCTCCTCTTTTTTACCCTCCATTATTTTGATGACTGATCCATGTATAATGAATTAATGATTTCAAGTTTTTCAACATTGATATGAAAAGATGCAAGTAGGCTACACTTGGGGATTTGATAAAAAAAAAAGAACAAAGCTAGTAGTTTTTTTTTTTTCCATTCTTTTTGGATTGATCGTTGTCATAGATGTTGATATGTAGATGTTAGGAAAAATTTTAAGAATGGTACATGAAATATCGGTCACTCCGAAGTTCGGTACATCAAGTTTCAAAGAATTAAGATCGGTACATGAAGTTGCAATCCCAACCAAAATTGGTACATGCCGTTACATCCTCCGTTAGTTAGTGTGATTTTGGTCAAAATTGTAAGGGCAACTCCGTCTCTTCAAGGATTGACAAAAAAAGATGTTTGGACCCAAAATGAGCATTTTGGCCTGACAAGGCATGTCTTGGAGAAATTGAACCAATGTCAGTGGCTCAAGCTATATATTGTCGACAAGTTCGAAATATATATATTTAGAGGCTAAATAAAGCCTACTATGGAAGCATGAAAAGTCAACTATAGCACATTTTCCTACTTCAGTTAGGAGAAACCGAGCTAAACAAGGAAGGAGGGGTGGCAGACTGACCAAATGAACTCGAAATGAGCTGAAACTCTGCAGATCCATTCTAGACAGCCCAAGAATCATTTCTTATGAAGAGTGCCAGAGCTAGCTTTGAGTGGAAGGCCTTCAAATAATTAGTCCAATTTTCTGCAGAAGCAAAACTGGGAAACTGGACCTGTAAGAGGTCCAGCAGCATTTCCGGCCCAACCACATGGAAATAAATTCTGAAATTTTACCACAATAATCTACATTCATGGTGGATCATTTCATATGAAGAAATCGAAGGTTGAATCTGAGTTCTTAGTGGAGATAAAAATGAAGGAATAAAGGAGCCGAAAGTGCTTCCTTATCTCCCAAATTCATCATTCCTATTAGTGCTCCACCTCCATCTCCACCTCCCTTATCTCCCAAATTCATCATTCCTATTAGTGCTCCACCTACACCTCCACCTCCCTTATCTCCAATTAGTGCTCCACTTTCATTTGTTTAATGCCAAAGTAGTTGGCATGGTAGCCTATAAATAGAGGTTACATTGAAACACAATACACACATTCACATTCAACAACAACATCTCTAAGATGATCTAAGTTCTCTCTAGAGCAAACCTCTCTAAGAGCAACTCCTACTCCTCTCCTTCTCTTTCTCTTACCGGTGATCACACTCCTAGTCCTAGTCTTCTCAGAAGCCGACTTTCAGTGCCACCAAACCCTCTGTCAACGTGCTTCGGTCCTAGTCTCCTCGGGAGCCGACGGTAGTGCCTCGACCACAACGGTTACAGAACCAACCAAGCAAGGGTAACGCCCTAGCAACCCAGCCAAGCTAAAGTCACGCTTTAGCAAGATCTCAATACTTCTCGGTGATTTCGCTTTGCTCAATCTGCAATATTGAGTATCGACTTGTGAACAAGAAGAAACTTCAGCAAAGTCCTCACCACGAGGCACAAAGAATCCCGGGACGAGGTTGGTGCTCTCCTCGTCTACAATCGCTTGATAGAAGTCAGGTCAAGGGACACCCCCGACGACCGCACCCGAACGGTGCTGGCACGCCCGCGCAAGAAAAGAGACTGTTGACCAGCTGCAGCAAAATTGGAGCCAAACATTTTGGCACGCCCAGTGGGACTACACTAGAGTCTTTTTGCATTTGTTCGCCATCATTGAGATGCTAGGGGAAAATCTTTACCAAAAGAAATTCCTAAAGTAAATAGATGGTCAATGTTGCCACCACTGGCGATACTGCCATTAATGATGAGTTTATGCCTATTCCCATCCCAGAGGGGGCAAGCATTGATGAACAACTCGCGATCATCATGGCCAACATCGAGAGGAATAAAGAAAAGCAAGCCAGAGACATGGCCATTTTGATCGCAAAAACAAAGCAGAGGTTTCGAGATTGGGACCTAGAAATTGAGCAGAACGCTCGAGAAGAGGTCGTTTATGAGACTAACTTGCCTATAGGTGGCAATCAACCTAAGAGTCTCACTGGTGAGTCACAGCCTTACACAGAGGCTGTGCATGGAAAAGGTCATCAACAAGATTGTTCTTCTGACAATACAATTGTCGCTGAACAAATATCTGATTTCTCCATTGATCAAGCCAAATACGTGGCTACTGATCAGATGCATGGGGGGCAAGATGGAGCCCATGTTCATTCTGTTGATCACCAAAAGGAATTTCTTAAAAATTCTAATAGCCAAGCGGTGATTAAATATGATCTAGGCGACCTAATTGTTGTTTTTGAGGCTCTTGATCATGAGAATTCAAACCAACAAGTGGTCGTCTATAATGGCCAATCTGTGGCTAATTCTATGCCAACAAAGATACTTGGGGGGCAAGATTACTCCTCCTACGAGCCAAATTTTTCCCAAGTTTTCGATGAGAAGTATCTTTGTTCTTTTCCTACAAGCTCTCACAGGAGGGATTTTTACCCTACAAATTTTGATACATCGGAGCTTGGAATGAAGCATAGATGGCCTCCCCCGTGGTCTTCTAGAGGTTAGCCAAACATGGTGCTGCTAGCTTCTTTCTTTCTTTGCTTTTAATTTTCTGTTAATTTTTCGTTTCTAGTTTTCTTTTCATTAAAAAATAAATAAATAAATAAATAAATAAAAAAAGAGAAAAATGAAAATACAAAAAGAGTTCAAGATTGTGCATCGCTAGATGCGAAGGTAGTGTCTGGCCTAGCTGTGGCTTGAACCTAGTTTCTAATATATATTTGGAGGCCATTTGACTTTAATGTCGAGTTAAGAGATCATCTATGGTAAATCACGATAATGCTAATTGGTAGATTCTGCGCTAACCGGGGTGCTAACTATAAATTCCGCCCTATATAGATAAGAGACCATGCTAACTAGGAGATGTTGAAGCTTTGGGACGCAGGGATCTACACCTGGCAACTTCACCAAGAAGGTAAAGCCAACTTCACCTCTGAATTTTTGAAGCTGTAAATGTTCTAGTTGGATTTCCTTAATTTGATTGTTGTTTGGCAGAACTTGACTGGAAATAGATGTTTATCTGAGGCCAAAGTCAATAAGATTTGTAAAGCTGCTGAGAAGATAGTGGTTAGTGCTCAATTTCTTCTTAATATCTAGATGCAATTGAAATCCATGTTCTGTTCTTGCTTGAAAATCTGCAGAAGTATCTTCTAGGAAGATGTTATTTTGTTGTATTACTTTGAAACTCCATTCAAATTTAATCTAATGAAATGCAGTTAAGGAAATACCTTATTGTTTAATCTAATGAAGTATCTTTTTTTGTTTTTTCCTCCTGGTACATTGTTGATATGGGAGTGTCTTCTTTAATTTAAATTAGGTATGTTCATACTTTACAATAGGACAATATTGCAACAGATTCAAGTGCACACCATGATGAAGATGGTATTGATGAAGATGGTGCTGAAGATGTTGCTGATGAAGATGATGCAAACTCTAATGAGGACTTCTATTAGATATATTGTTAGCTTCCTTGCTTAAGAATGATTGTGTTATAAAGACCAAATTTTGAATATTTATCTTTTTCTGAACATGTATGAATGATTAACTATGTTTCTTCTAATGCCATTGTTTTTTATGAACATTTAATTGTCTGCTTGTATATTTAATAAAAAAATTATCTTGATTCATCTACCTCTTACAATTAGGTTAATTGACAATTAAATTGAATGGGAGGAAAAACGAATAAATCTCATGGAAAAACATTTCCGACCACTAGATTATAATTTTTTTTTCGACAGGAAATATCAATTTTCGAGGAAAATATGACCCTTGTAACTTATTCATTTTCGATGCCAAATAGTCGTCGGAATTAAATATTCTTATCGAAAATAGTTTTTTCCGACCACTACTATTTGTCGGAAATAAGTCCTTGGAAAAAAATGGATTGGCTAGCAACCAATTTTTTCCTACAAGCAATGAATTATTTCCAACAAGCATCTCTTGTCGGAAATAATATTTGTCGTCGTTGAGGAGTGAGAATTCCGACCACCGACAAGTTATTTACGACCACGTCTAGTCGTCGAAAATATATCTTTTTCCGAGGGTTGGTCGGAAAAAGACTATTTCCGATGATATTTTTTCCGAGGACCACCGACGGCACCTAGCCGTCGGAAATAGCTTTTTCCAACGGGAAAAGTGGCTTTTCCGACCAAATCGCACCCTTGGAAATGACTATTTCCGATCACCTTGATATTGGGGAGGAAGAAGGAAGAAGAAGAAGAAGAAGGAGAAGGGATACCTAGATTTGGGTGTCCGAGAGAGAGAGAGAGAGAGAGAGAGAGAGAGAGAGATGAAAACTCAAAATTACTTTTAAAGAATAATTGCATAGGTTTAATAGTGTTATTGACGTCATGTACTAAAAGTGTGTCGGGATTGTAACTTCATGTATCGATCTTAATTCATTAAAACCTAATATACCAAACTTCGGAGTGTCCCATATCTCATGTACTGTTCTTGAAATTTTTTCTAGATGTTATTAACTCACGTTTAGACACCTCTATGAAAAGAGTTTTTTAATACACTATCATAATAACCATTGCCTGTATCTTCCATCACTTTGATTACTTTTGTGAAACAATCCTTCTGCCATCCTATTTATTTCAAAATCTTTTATGAATAGTGTTTGGACCTAAAATGAGCATTTTGGCCTGACAAGGCACGTCTTGGAGAAATTGAGCCAATGTCAGTGGTGTTTGGCTCCAATTTTGCTGCAGCTGGTCAACAGTCTATTTTCTTGCGCGGGCGTGCCAGCACCGTTCGGGTGCGGTCGTCGGGGGTGTCCCTTGACCTGACTTCTTTCAAGCAATTGTGGACGAGGAGAGCACCAACCTCGTCGTGGGATTCTTTGTGCCTCGTGGCGAGGACTTTTGCTGAGCTTCTTGTTAACACAATTGATACTCAATATTGTAGATCGAGCAGAGCGACATCACCGGGAAATGTTGAGATCTTGCTAAAGCGTGACTTTAGCTTGGCTAGGTTGCTAGGGCGTTACCCTTGCTTGGCTGGTTCTGTAACCGTTGTGGTCGCGGCACTACCGTCGGCTCCCGAGGAGACTAGGACCGAAGCACGTTGACAGAGGGTTTGGTGGCACTGAAAGTCGGCTTCTGAGAAGACTAGGACTAGGAGTGAGATCACCGCTAAGAGAAAGAGAAGGAGAAGGGAGAGGAGTTGCTCTTAGAGAGGTTTGCTCTAGAGAGAACTTAGATCATCTTAGAGATGTTGTTGTTGTGTTGTGAATGTGTGTTTTTAGAATGAGAAGAGAAGGTGTTTATATAGGGAAGAAAAAGAAGAGTGAAATGATGAGTGGAAGAAAAATAATGAAAGTGGAGTATGAAAGTGATTTGTAAAATATGGAAAAGATAGAGAAATGATGAAATGAAAGCAAAGCATGAAGGTGTAGAAACATGAAAGTGATGATGATCTATTAAAGAGATTGTCTTGAAAAATATATCCAAGGAAAAGAAGAAAAGCATCTAGCTTTCTTCATGTGGGTAGGAAACATGAACATGTGAATATTGAGCTGGTTTTAGGTCAGTTTCTGCCCCTTTATTCCTTCAATTATTTCTCTAACAAGACTTCATTATATGCCTTCGACTTCTTCATATGAAATGTTCCACTATGAGTGTAGATCATTCTGACAAATTTTCAGATTTGTATTCCATGTGGTTGGGCCGAAAATGCTGCTGGACCTCTTACAGGTCCAGTTTTCCAGTTTTGCTTCTGTAGAAAATTGGGCTGATTGTTTGAAGGCCTTCCACTCAACAAAAGCTCTTGCACTCTTCATAAGAAATGATCCTTGGGCTGTCTAGAATGGATCTGGAAAGTTTCAGCACATTTCGATTTCATTTGGTTAGTCTGCCACCCATCCTTCCTTGTCTAGCTCGGTTTTTCCTAGCCGAAGTAGGAAAATATGCTAAAGTTGACTTGTCATACTTCCATAGTAGGCTTTATTTAGCCTCTAAATATATATTTCGAGCTTGTCGACAATATATAGCTTGAGCCACTGATATTGGCTCAATTTCTCCAACACATGCCTTGTCAGGCCAAAATGTTCATTTTGGGTCCAAACATTAAGGGCCGCCCTTAACCTTAAGGGACCTGAACTAGGCACCAATAAGGAGTTTAGGCCAATATTAACAAAAGAGACTTCACCTATTCCGTTATGATTCACAAATGACGAAAATAAAAATGAAAACTGAAAATTGACAGGAAATTTAAAAACAAAGAAAGAAGTTAGCAGCACTATATTTGGCTAACCTCCAGAAGGCCACGCGGGAGGCCATCTATGCTTCACTCCAAGCTCCGATGTATCAAAATTTGTAGGGTAAAAATCCCTCCTATGAGAGCTTGTAGAAAAAGAACAAAGATACTTCTCGTTGAAGAATTTGGAGGAATTTGGCTCGTGAGAGGGGTATTCTTGCCCCCCAAGTATCTTTGTTGGTTGACGAGACATGATCTCCAATTGTAATTTGGAAGATGACGGTGTCCCAAGATCGGCTTTGTCGCCAACTGTCGCCAACTTCTCTTGATCAAAGGGATGATCATGGGTCATATCTTGCCCCCCATGCATCTGATCAGTAGCCACATATTTGCCTTGATCAGTGGAGACATCAGATATTTGTTCAGACACAATTTTCTTGTCTGAAGAACAATCTTGTTGATGACGTTCTCCATAAGTAGCCTCTATGTAAGGCTGTGATTCACCAGTGAGGCCATTAGGTTGATTGCCACCTATAGGCAAATCAGCCTCATAAATGACCTCTTCTCGAGCGTTCTGCTCAATTTCTAGGTCCCAATCGCGAAACCTCTGCTTTGTTTTTGCGATCAAAATGGCCATGTCCCTGACTTGCTTTTCTTTATTCCTCTCGATGTTGGCCATGATGATCGCGAGCTGTTCATCAATGCTTGCCCCCTCTGGGATGGGAATAGGCATAAACTCATCATTAATGGCGGTATCGCCAATGGTGGCAACATTGTCCATCAATTCACTTTAGGAATTTCTTTTGGTAAAGATTTTCCCCTGGCATCTCAATGATGACGAAAAAAGACTCTAGTATAGTCCCACTGGGCGTGCCAAAATGTTTGTTTTGAAGCCCGGTGGTTGAATATCTTCAAGAAAAGAAAAAAAAATTCTAACCTTGTCCCACTGGGCGTGCCAAAATGTTTGGCTCCAAAATTGTGTTGCAGCTGGTCAACAGTCTCTTTTCTGCGCGGGCGTGCCAGCACCGTTGGGGTGCGGTCGTCGGGGATGTCCCTTGACCTGACTTCTTTCAAGCGATTGTGGACGAGGAGAGCACCAACCTCGTCGTGGGATTCTTTGTGCCTCGTGGTGAGGACTTTTGCTGAGCTTCTTGAAAATCACCAAATCGATACTCGATGTTATAGATCGAGCAGAGCGAGAACCACCGGGAAGTGAGGAGAACTTGCTAAAGCGTGACTTTAGCTTGGCTGGGTTGCTAGGGCGTTACCCTTGCTTGGCTGGTTCCGTAATCGTTGTGGTCGCGGCACTACCGTCGGCTCCCGAGGAGACTAGGACCGAAGCACGTTGACAGAGGGTTTGGTGGCACTGAAAGTCGGCTTCTGAGAAGACTAGGACTAGGAGTATGATCACCGGTAAGAGAAAGAGAAGGAGAGGAGTTGCTCTTAGAGAGGTTTGCTCTAGAGAGAACTTAGATCATCTTAGAGATGTTTTGATGTTGTGTTGTGAATGTGTGATTTAGAATGAGAAGAGAAGGTGTTTATATAGGGAAGAAAAAGAAGAGTGAAATGATGAGTGGAAAAAAAATAATGAAAGTGGAATATGAAAGTGATTTGTAAAATATGGAAAAGATAGAGAAATGATGAAATGAAAGCAAGGCATGAAGGTGCAACAACATGGAAGTGATGATGATCTATTAAAGAGATTGTCTTGAAAAATATATCCAAGGAAAAGAAGAAAAGCATCTAGCTTTCTTCATGTGGGTAGGAAACATGAACATGCATGTGAATATTGAGCTGGTTTTAGGTCAGTTTCTCCCCTTTATTCCTTCAATTATTTCTCCAACAAGACTTCATTATATGCCTTCGACTTCTTCATAAAAAATGTTCCACTATGAGTGTAGATTACCCTGGTAAAATTTCAGATTTTTATTCCATGTGGTTGGGCCGAAAATGCTGCTGGACCTCTTACAGGTCCAGTTTTCCAGTTTTGCTTCTGTAGAAAATTGGGCTGATTGTTTGAAGGCCTTCCACTCAAAAAAAACTCTTGCACTCTTCATAAGAAATGATCCTTGGGCTGTCTAGAATGGATCTGGAAAGTTTCAGCACATTTCGATTTCATTTGGTAAGTCTGCCACCCCTCATTCCTTGTCTAGCTCGGTTTTTTCTAGCCGAAGTAGGAAAATATGCTAAAGTTGACTTGTCATACTTCCATAGTAGGCTTTATTTAGCCTCTAAATATATATTTCGAGCTTGTCGACAATATATAGCTTGAGCCACTGACATTGGCTCAATCTCTCCAACACACGCCTTGTCAGGCCAAAATGTTCATTTTGGGTCCAAACAAGTGGCTCAAGCTATATGTTAATGCTTTGATCCGTGTGGATCTAATTAACGATAAGTAAAAGAGAGAGATTGACACGAGATGTATAGTGGTTCATTTCCCGCTTTAGCGGGAAACTACGTCCACTTGAATGTTTAACTAGTGTGTTCGGGCCTTGCGGCCCAAAGGGATTACATGAGATGTAATGGGATGTGTTGAGTTGTGGGAGGAGGCATTCCTTTTATAGATGAAGGAATGCCATTCCTCTACTTATTCTTCGATGTGGGACAAGTTCCACATATTTCTAGTCTATTTAACATGCAGAAAGCTATGTTGTGGAGGCATCTTGGCAAGGGCGGAAAGGTGGCTTCCCGGTGGCGGATTTGTGACTTCCGGATACCGCCGCGTAGCCTGAACATAGGGCTACACGATGCATGTCTCGGTTGGGCCTTGCCATGTCTTGTGGATGTCCCAAAGTGAGTGTTACTTATGCTTGGTGACGTAGTAAATACTCCATATTATTGGAGGTATGTACAAGTCCCCGAAGTCCCCAAGTAAGAGGAGCTTCTTGGTTGGGGAGTTCAAATCATGAAGTCATCAAGCATAAGTAACCGGGCGGTATGGAGCCCCTACAAGTCCCCGAACTCCGTAAGCAAGAAGGGACTCGTTAACCTGCACAACAAAAAACAAAAAGCAGGCATACGTAGAATAGACTAGAAATATGTGGAACTTGTCCCACATCGAAGAATAAGTAGAGGAATGACATTCCTTCATCTATAAAAGGAATGCCTCCTCCCACAACTCAACACATCCCATTACATCTCATGTAATCCCTTTGGGCCGCAAGGCCCGAACACACTAGTTAAACATTGAAGTGGACGTAGTTTCCCGCTAAAGCGGGAAATGAACCACTATACATCGTGTCAATCTCTCTCTTTTACTTATCGTTAATTAGATCCACACGGATCAAAGCATTAACACTATATATTGTCGACAAGTTCGAAATATATATTTAGAGGCTAAATAAAGCCTACTATGGAAGCATGGAAGCATGAAAGCATGAAAAGTCAACTTTAGCACATTTTCCTACTTCGGCTAGGAGAAACTGAGCTAAACAAGAAAGGAGGGGCGGCAGACTAACCAAACGAAATCGAAATGAGCTAAACCTTTCCAGATTAAATCTAGAAAGCCCAAGGATCATTTCTTATGAAGAGTGCCAGAGCTAGTTTTGAGTGGAAGGCCTTCAAACAATCAGTCCAATTTTCTGCAGAAGCAAAACTGGAAAACTGGACCTGTAAGAGGTCCAGCAGCGTTTCCGGCCCAACTACTATATCAAAAGCTCTGAAATTTGACCAAGATGATCTACACTCATAGTGGAACATTTGTTATGAAGAAGTCACGGTCAAAATCTGAATGCTTGATGGAGATATAATTGAAGGAATAAAGGAGCCGAAAGTGCTTCCTTATCTCCAAAATTCATCATTTCTTATCTCCAATTAATGCTCCACTATCATTTGTTTAATGCTAAACACTTTGGCATGGTAGCCTATAAATAGAGGTTACAATGAAACACTTAAATAGACAATTCACAACAACAATCTCTAAGATTATCCAAGCCTCTCTAGAGCAACCCTCTCCTTCTCTTACCGGTAGTCATACTCCAGTCCTAGTCTCCTCACGAGCCGACTGTTAGTGCTACAAAACCTTCCAGCCAAGCTAAAGTCACGCTTTAGCAAGTTCTCATCACTTCCTAGTAGTTCTCGCTCTGCTCGATCTACAACATCGAGTATCGATTGTGATTTTGAAGAAGCTCAGCAAAAGTCCTCGCCACGAGGCACAAAGAATCCCACGACGAGGTTGGTGCTCTCCTCGTCCACAATCGCTTGAAAGAAGTCAGGTCAAAGGACACCCCCAACGACCGCACCTGAACGGTGTTGGCACGCCCGCGCAGAAAAGAGACTGTTGACCAGCTGCAACAAAATTGGAGCCAAACAAATAGCAATATGTAAAACATTGTTCGAAGAAGGTGATTTCAAATTTTTTTCAAAACTGACATTTTCCTTTCCCTTATAAATAATTGTCGACTGTGGTCATACACATTTATCACCTTTCACCTGTGTGGCATCATTGAGAGAAAGGTACAAATTTTTGGCAAGAGAAAGAAGAGATTGGTGTCCGGAATATGTGCTACGATGGCTATCATTTAAGTTAATTGGACAGAAAGAAACATAAGATATTTTAAAGATGAGAGGGAGGAGGAGCTGGATAAGTTGCAGGATAGGGTACGATTCCCGGCTCCTTTGCGGGCTTAAGTTTCTTGACTTTCCTCAGAGTTCATAAGTTATTCATTCTTTGCTATTTTTTCCAATTCGAATGCAACTGGTCTTCGGTTTCATAATTTCCTGAATTATGGTTTATTTCCTGCGTCCGTCGTCTTAGTTTTGGGTAGCTAATTTTGTTGGGCTGGCTCAGTGGCTCTCTATCCACTACTCTTTACGTTCTTTCAGTTATATTCTGTTTCCTAGCAAGGGGGTGGGGGGCCACTTAAATAATATATATCCTAAAAGAGTCACTGTACCATTTTTGGAACTCAACTTAACCGGGATGAAGAACTAGCTAGCTATTGGATTAGAGAAAATTTGAATAGATACAAATTTTACAGCAAAGGGAAGGTGGACCAGAAGTCCACAAAGTAGATAACGAAGAGATAAAACTTTGCTCTAAGCTAAGCGTTACTCAAAACAAAACAAAAACAAAGCAGAATAACGATTGTGGGACAACACCACCTCGACAAAAGCTTTTCACTACATCCCCAGAAAACCTTGGCTTTCTTCCCTTTCCCATTAACTCTAGCTCCCTTAAATAAATTCTTCCAGAGAGGAGTACAGGTATTTGTCACCCACAATATGGGATGGGATCCAAATTCAAATCCCCTTTCTCTTAACTGGTTAATTAAAGATAAGAGAACTAAAGAAGATAAGTAGTTGAGATTGGATTGCAATGAAGGGTGACCACCTATTGGAAAAGAATGGGAATGAAAGAGAGCAGCTAATCTCTATAGAGGGCTGCAGCAAAATGGTCAAAGAAAATAAGAATATTTTAGACTATAGTCTAATAGCCTTTAAATCATTTATTTAAAGGCTACCACATATGGTGTTCTTGTTACTTCTGTCGTGTGTGTAGATATATGTAGGTTGATCAAACATACTTTGATTCTTGGTAGCCAAAAAATAAATAAATTGTTACCATATGTGTGTGGGCTATATAAACATATTACATTTGCCTTTATAAATAATTTATTAATAAATGATTTAAATTCGATTCAAAGGTGTAAAAATAAATAAATTGTTACCATATGTGTACAAAAAATATTCTTTGTACACATACGGTAGCTACCACAGCTAATGCCATTTTTACCTCGATAATTGCTCAAATCTCAGAAACATGGCTTGATACTTGAAAGTATAACAAGTGCCGAGATGCTCACAAATAAGTTCCACAACCATATATGAGTAACTCATACACAAGCCCACGATACCAAATTGTCCAGGTCCTCCAGGACTTGTTTGTTGCTCCATTCTTTAAGCTTTCATGGAAACACCAAGAGAGCACAAAAATGCGAAATCTGACAGGAGGTTCTTCATATAGCTAGCAGATAATAGAAGGCTTGTTTCCTAGAAACCATGCATGCTTGACTAAATGGCTTATCCAAGATGTAGTTTGTTCTCAATATAGGGCAAAGATACCAGCCTTTGCGAGAGGCAAACAAACAGCAGCCACCTCAGATCAGGAATTTGGTGCTCCAATTCCTTAATCCTTGGGACAATCTGAGTAAGAGAGGAGTCAGAGTGGACATTAGGAGAAAAAAAAAAAACATGTAATACTCCAAACCGACTAGAACAAATTGATCAAAAAATTTATCCACACCCAAATAGAAGAAAGCATTAAATCAACATCAAAGACATGGTTTGCAAAGGAAAAACTTATGCAGGAAAAACTAAGCATTAAATTTAAATGCTCATTTACCTAATTTTAGCTTAAAATTTGCCCACTTGCTCCACTAACAGTTTTTTAACCCCATTTACCCAAAACATTCTAAGGGATTATTTCCCCTTTACCCAATTAATTCTTTTTTTATTCTTTTTATTTATTTTTGGGACTTTTTTGCCCTCCCCTTCTTTCTCACTTAGAGAGAGAAGTCATCCTCCACCTTGCTTGACTCCGGTGGCCGGCCGCGGTCTCCGGTGACCGGTGACCGGAATCCGACAACCAGTCACCGGAATCCCGAATCCGACTGCCGGACTGGTGACCGGATTCCGGCGTCTGATTTTATTACCCCCAATAATCATATTATTGCCCCCCAGTAACAAGTTCATTGGGGATCAATAATTAGTGAAAAATGAAGATGTTTTTAATTTTGAATGTTTTAGTAGGTTTATCCAAATAAATAATCTTATTATTCTCCCCAATAATCTTATTATTACCCTAATAAACATTTTATTGCCCCCCAGTAATATTATTATTGCCTCCCAATAATCTTATTATTGCCAACCAAATTATAATAAAAAAAAGAAAGAAGGAAAATGTCTTTTTTCTCAGTGTGTGACAAGTCTTATTCTCTGGCTCTCTCACTTTTAGATTAAAAATGTTATAAGTGCATGATCAAGTTACTTGTTTTAAGAAAAGATCAAAAGAAAAGAACAGAAAAAAAAATATCTGTAGATTATAGGAACCATACACATGATGAAGAAGTGAAATATCTGTAGCTATTCACAACCCAAAAAAAAAAAAAAATTTCTGCAACAACCATAAATGCAAACAAACAGAATTATTGCAAAGCATAAGAACTAAACGCTTTCAAAATCTTTAAACCATAATCAAACACCATTCGAATTGTATAACAACATCTCCCTACAAATCCAGTTTCTCATTCAAATAGAAGAAACCAGAGATTTTTTCATCTTAATCTTCCTTACATGAGGCGGCACAGGGTTGCAATTCAATCCAAACCCGCATTGCGGACACTCGTAGAAATTGTCAATTGGAAACGACGCCGAAGCGATCCCCACCGAGAAATCCAGGTCGTCGCCGCTCCGAGACACCTCAACGATATTGAGCCACAGGAACAAGACCTTGACGCTGACTCCGGTCAGGTCCTTGAGCCTGTTCTCAGAGATAGTGCCGGTGATGGTGGACTTGTACTTGAGCTGGTACGAGCCTTCGACCGCGAAGCTACATGCGCCGTCGAAATAGGCGGCCCACTTGCCGGTGCTCAGGTCAAGGTCGTAGCCGGTGATGCCCTTGGGGAGAATCCCCATCGGGAAGTTGAAGTCTTGGATGACGTCATAGGCCGACCGGCTATCGTCATCGGCGACCGCGAAGGAGAACGGTGAAAGGAGGACGAGAACGGCGAGAATGGCTGGGAGACTTGAAATTGAAAGAGGAGGAGAGAGAGAGAGAGAGAGAGTGGCATGCTTTTAATTTTATAATGAAAATTTATCTAAAATAGTTTTTTTTTTATTTTTAAATGGGTAAGTGGGCACAATAATCTCTTGCTGGAGTAAGTGGGCAATTTTGATGTTGAAATTGGCTAAGTGGTCACGGCTCCTTAAATTTATCCATACAATAGATAAATGAATGGTATCATTATGTAAAGTTGAATCATTATTGTACCACAAAGTGCTACTTGGAAGCAGATGATTGCAGAAATTGAAAATACAGAGAATAGTTGAAACTAATAAAAGGTAACCGATGTTACATTCTATTTTGCTGAGTTTAGTATACAAGATGCTTGATACTTGAAAGTTTATGAAACACTTGACTACTAAGAAAGAGAAGAAAAAGAAAAACCCATCAAAAAGGGAAAAGAAAAGGAATATAATAGAACATGAGACAGTATTATATCCAATGAAACGAATTCATACATAAGATGGAGAGCTGGGTACCTGAACTTAGTTTGCACCATGTCAAGTTAAGCTGTTCTTCCATTTGAGCAGGATAGAGAGGCCTGGTGAGAAATTACAAATGATGCCAAAACAATTAAAACGCCAGCACTGTAGTAAGTAAACCTATAGCGCTGAGTACAATGCATTTGAACACTGGTGAATCAAATTAAAGAGGAACACCAGGAGGGAAGAAGAGGTAGGGGTTTGAAAAGCTTATAATGATTTTAGGAACTGGTTTAACTTAGAACATCAATGGAAGTAATCATGCACAACTGAAATTTCAAACACTCAAGGCACACGTTTCCCCTGGAACTTGAACCCCATGAATATCCCACCGTGCTCGTTTAAAGAGGTCTCTCATAGCTTCAATGCAGACCTGATTTCAAAAAGATGATTTGTCAGTGCTGAGGAAAAGAAAGAGAGAAGGATAACAAGTTTACTTCTTTTATTAAATGCTTCAAACAGCTTTTCCACAAAAGAGCAATTACACACTTGCTACACTGAATAGTTGTGAAGGAAAGAATCTGTGGATCGTTTATAGTTGTGGAGGTGAAAGGGATTTCGAAAGTTTACAGTTGATTTTAAACAAAGATCTGAGCATCTAGGATATCAACGTTAACTTTGGCATCCATCCAGATTATTGGAATACAAGTAATCTCACAATTGGGACCCGTCAGCATAACTTCACTTAGATGGCCGGTGAAAACCAATAATTTCCAGATGCAGTAATATGGTGAGGTTCCTGCTAGATTCAGTGGTAAGTAATTCTTCACATCATTGTTGGAGGGATCACAATTGTCTGACAACCACAAATGAATGAGGGTTTGAAGTTGTCTGCAGGTACTTTACTAACAAGAATTGCCATTGAACATCTCTCCCTCAACCCAAAATAAGAACAATAATGTTACATCCTTATCAATGTCTTTTTGGTTATACTAGAGGATGAACTTCCCCATCACAAAAACTAGTACTTACAAAGGAAAAGAAATAAAGGGACACTAGAAATGATAAAAACTGACAAATAACTAGATGAAGGTGATACAGGGAACACGAACATGCACAAATTACTCATTTGAGAAAGATACTTATAATCTACCTTTGGAATATTAGAAGTCAGCCACTCATGTCAGCTGTCCTCATCTTTTGTTTAAATAGCTTCCACTTTGGGTGGATACTTCTCAATTTCTCATTCTCATAGCTGATGCTGATTAACACCTGAGACAGAAAGTATAACAGGTTACAATGACTATACAACTTATGAATAAACTGAAGCAAAGTAATTAAGCAATCATCCTAGCTAGTAGGGTTGCACCAAGAAATTCCAAGTTCATTATGTGTCATAAACATCTGAAGAAAACGATGTTGTGGAAACTTCTTTATCAAGTCACTGCACCACTGGTTTCAGATAACTCTGTATGCAGCTAAAAGAAATCCAATCCTTATAAATTTGTAAAGGAAGGTTACTTAATATTAAATCAGCAGGGAATGAAAAAGCAAATGGCAATTGAGGAATTGAATATTTATTAAACAGAGTATAGATATATTTTTATTTCAATGAAAGTAGCTTCCTTAAAGAATGGAACATGGCATCCAAACCAGCACAGCATTTCATGGAAAAGATGTGAAATTCTAAGTTTATAACAGACTAAAATGATTTCTAATAGTATGTCTATACTCCATGAGAGAGCAAATATGATATAACTCGATTGAAATGATTAAAGTATATTTTTCCAGTATCATGGTCACCTTATCTTCAATGTAACACAGCAGAGAAGCCGTAAATGGGAGAGGTGATTGAACTACTGGGACAGCATCATTTGATCTTCCCGTCAAGTATGATAGAGCCTGCTATGATATAATTTATGCCAAAAGGAAAAAGTATGATTGGTTAAAGTGAAAAAAGAAATGTGAGAAGAGAAGAAAAGAGCTTTGAAAAGCTTACCCTGCTTTATGGATAAATTTCTGGCAATTGGGAATTGATTAACCTTGTAACGCAAACAGACATTCTAGTTCAGCACTTCAGCTTCATCCCACTGAGTTAAGAAAGATGAAAAATGAGACATAATAAGAAATAAATTTGTTGATAAAAAGAAAATAAAATGAAAACAGATTGATTTGGTAAAAAAATTACTGTAAACTTTTGGAATGTAAGAAATCTTGGGCCATTCTGGGCCAGTCTCCTTGTTGCATCTTTCTTTGAGCAGGGGACATCCTACAGCAACGAGGTGCTCCAATTTGGTGAGGTTTTTCATAGCATTTTGTGTAGGTAGATACTTGAGATTCTCACAATGCCAGATCCTCAGAGCCTCAAGAGATGTAAGAGTTCCCAACCACTCAGGAAGAGCTTCTAGTCCCTTAAAAAATGATATCTGGAGTTCTTTTAAACAAGTAAAGTGCTGAATTTGTTGGGGCAGAGACTTGAGCTTAGGCCACCCAAACAACCATAACTCTTCAAGTTGTGAATTAGGTGGAAGCTGAAAATCAGGGAAGGCGTCCAGCTTATGCCAGAACGGACCAATTGTCAGCTCCTTCAAACGAATGAGGCGGTGAAATCCTCCTGTGGGTACATATTTTAATTTCCCACAATGACATATCAACAACTGACGAAGATTAGGTGGAATAGATTCTAGAGTATGGCAATCCTCCTCCTGTAAAGACAAATACGCATCAACACCTTGAGAAATTTCCTCCGGTTGATTCGTTGAGTCCGGGTGGTCGCACTTCACATATGATACTGAAAACCGATACTAGACTGGAGCAATCCTTTATATAGAGATACTCAAGAGAGGTGCAGAATTGGAGCCCACTCGGTAGGCTTAATAATCTCTCACAATAAAGAATCGTCAACCTCCGGAGAGATGTGATGTCCTGTGTGATTGGAATTGATGTTAGATTATCACAAATCTTAATCTCCAATTCCTGAAGAGAGGTGCAGTAGTTGAGCCCGCTTCCTAGGCTTGACAATCCCTCACACGCTACGAGATTCAATTTCCGGAGAGACGGCATGCCCTGTGCGGTTGGAATTGAAACCAGATTAGGGCAATTATCTATCTCCAACTCCTGAAGAGAGGTGCAGTAATCGAGCCCAACCTCTAGGCTTGATAATGCCTCACAATAGCTGATCTTCAATTGACGGAGAGATGCGATGCCCTGTGTGATCCGAATCGACTCTAGGCTGTCACAACCATCTATCCTCAACTGTTCGAGGCAAGGAAATACCACGACCTCTCCTTCAGCTGATATCCATGAAGGAAATCTAGCACCCATGAAATTTCCAATAGTCAAGCTTAGCAAGTTAGCATGAGGTTCCAAGCCATCTAGTACATCCGTCTGGTTTTCATTATTAGGTACCTCATTGTCTGTCCATACAAATGTTAACCGACTTAAGTGACTCTTCTGCACCAAGCGAGCCTTCTTTGCTTCTTCTCCATCCCTTACATGTTCTAGCCCAATAATAATTAAGTGGCCTCTCAATTGGTTCAACCCACCCAACTCCTTAATTGCAGGACCTCTCTCGTCACCCACATTAAAGAAAGGCAATCTTCGGAGATTAGTTAATCGCCCCAAAATCCCAGCCTCAAATTTCATTTCCTCACCAAAGTAAAAATGCCTCAAGTTGATCAAATTTTGAATCACCTTTGGACACTTTTTAAGATTCCAAGGTAATCTCAATGTTTGGAGGTTATAGAGCTTGCCAATAGACTCTGGGAGTGCTTTGATTTTTGTATCAGAAAGATCTAGATATCTCAAGTGCTTCAGCTTGCTAATTAGTGAATATGGCAACTCCTGATTCTCAGTCTCACAAAAACTTAAGACACGTAAAGCTCTAAATTTTGGAAAAATGGTATTAGAGACCTCCCCGATATTTGAAAAGAATGAGCGCAGTCTTGATATACTTGATTTTGGCATCTTTTCTAGTATTGCAGTAGGAACCCGTGCAACATGTCGAATCTCATGATCATCCATCTCATGATTGAAGTCTGATGTCCAGCTCTCACACTTGGATACTTCGTTTGCAAGATCATGCACAAGATCATGCATCTTGCATTGGGTGATGATAACACCATAGTCATTCTCATCCTCTGTAGCATCTTGAAACAAGGAGTTCTCTAGTAGAGTCTCAAAATACTTATTGCCTATATCCTCCATTTCAATCTCTTGCTTGGTTTGGTGACCATGAGAAGGATGGAGAAAACCTTGAGCCATCCATAGTTGGATCAAGTTATCTCTTTCAATAGAGGAACCTCTCTCGAGCATGGAGCAATATGCAAAACATTGTTTCAATGGTGATTCCAAATTGTTAAAACTGAACCCCAGAACCGACATGATCTTGCTATCCTCTTTGTCTGATGATACCTGCCATATTTTACTTTGCAGAATTGACAACCATTCATTGCTACCGTTCTTAGAACGCATCAAGCTTCCCAAAACCTACAGTTATTTGAGATTCAAATTTTAGCATAACTTCATCAATACATATCAAATAGTTCATCTCACATTAAATAATCAATAAGGTGATCGAAGATACCGTACCTTTGCCGCCAATGGAAGACCAGCACACTTTTTGGCAATTAACCTTCCAATTTCCTCTAGTTCTGAAGGTATCGGAGCAGTAGGATCTGCAAATACTCTATCCTTTAATATGGACCAACATTCATCATCCGATAGAGTCCCTAGATCGCACCTACGAAGTGTTTCCATGATTGATGCAACCTTGGCACTACGGGTGGTGACAATCACAGAGCTTCCTTCAGCTGAATTTAGTTGCAATAGACAACGCTTCAAATCATCCCAATTGTTAGCATCCTCATTCCAAACGTCATCGAGTACAAGAAAATACCTTTTCTCTTTCAACTTCTGCTGGAGGCTTCCAATCAATGCTTCCCGACTTGAAAGATTTGCTCCAGTCGCGTCGTCATATGATTCCAGCATTCGACGTAAAATTGAATTGACATCAAAAGTATTAGATACATACACCCATAATGTTGCATTAAAGTACCTTTTCATTTCACCTTCTTTCAGTTGCTTGGTAACTGAGCGAGCCAAAGTTGTTTTACCTAGGCCTCCCAATCCCACAATGGCCATCACCGAAAGAATCTTTTCTTGATTGTTGAAGTTGGTCAAGGTTGCAATTATATCTGACACAACCTGATCCCTTCCAACAATGGTTGCATCTTTCAAGGTGAATTCATTTTTCTCAACGAATGAGGTTGTTTCCCGCTTATCTTTACTTGCTGCTGCACCTCCATTTGATCTCCTTGTCATGCCGAGTCCCACACTGGCTGCTTGCTTGTTGAGATCATCCAAGGATGTGTTGATGTTGTAAATCTTGCGTGCCATCTTGAGACGAAATACAACAGGATTGTTGCAGAAGAAGCCGAGTATCTTCTTATCCAGGCTCGTCTCCTTTATAACGATACGCTGAACTTCATATTCTATTTCATCCAGAATATCGTCTGCATTATAAGCTACACTTATAAGCTTCTTCATCCAATTGGCCCTTGCCCGCAGTTCCCGATCTTCAGGTTCATGAGAAGCATCATGGATTATATCTCCAATCAGGGTTGAGGTTTCTTTGAGCTTATGTATCTCTTTGCGGAACCCCAAGACGATATCGAGTCTCAATTGATCAGTAGCGAGTGCAGTCACCTTACTCACTACTTCGCCGGCAGCGGATTCAAGGATAAACATATTTTCCTGGGTTTTCAAAATCACTGTCGATCAGGCAGGCGTAGTGTGTTCCAAGTGTTTTTCTTGTAAAAGCTATAGCTGGATTGTTGAGAATAGATGTGCGTATGGTTGGCTTGGGATCACTTTGCCTTCACTCCATGTCAGCTATAGCTTTATGAAAGAACAGTACACTATTCTATTGGGGATAGCTTTATAAAAAATTTGAGTTATCACTACTCACTACCTATGTAGAATTCTTCACGTCTGTCTGTATAGAATATATTAGACTTGCAGCACAGGCAAAGAACCAAGTGAACCCACCCTTACAAGACTTGGGTAGCTTAGACACCTATTTCCAATTGTATTCCCAAGTTAACAACTGCTCTTCTTCATTAAGCAATGATTAACTTTTTGGCTAGGTAAGAAAGGGACCAAGTAGCAGTTATTCTTGACTTGGAGAATCAAATATGCTAGAGATGCAGAACACCAAGTTGTAAACTAACTTGACTCCAAGAAAAAGAATAAAGCCCCCATTTTTTCCTCAGATTTTGAAGAGTTCCAATGTCCATATTCCTCAAACTTGGGGCTTCAGGTGTCCGAAATGGTTCAATATTTTATATAAGGCAATTTTGGTGATTGCATAAACCAAATTTAGAGGTTACGTGTGCTTGATGATTAAATAATTTTGCTGTAAGTAATTGGAGTGTCCTATATTACTCTGAAGTTTTGAAATTTTGAAGTCTAGAACCATTAAATTAGCTCTGAATACACCAAAAAAGAATTATCTCAAATAATCTAACTGATAGCCTATGTAAGACGGAAAAGAATACATCCGAGGCAGAAGTAGGGCAAAGATGACGGAATGCTTTGATCGAGGTGTCATATACTTGGTGTGGTCAAACAGTGACCCCATTACATGTATGTTCCAGATTATGCATCTCCTTTCAATCGGTTCAAGCAGGCCAAATGATCAGTCAATTCTAGAGATAAGTCAGTTGCACCAATACTGCAGCTGGAACTTCCACTATATATCTTTATCAAAAACTAAAGATGTCTCAAGTTGATTAAACTTTGCACTTCCATTGGGAAATTCTTTAGATTTTTGGTACTGTATGTACATTCTCAATATCTGCGGGTTACAGAACTTGCCAAAAGACTTGGGGAGAGCTTCGATCCATCAACTTGCCAATAGAAATCAACAACTCATCAATATCAGCCCCATATAACTGTAAGCCACACAAACCTTGAAAATGCTATCTTCTGGGACATTGTCATTCGACAATAGAGCAAAATCTCCCAACACTTGTTTCTCGCTTGATTTCAAGTGTTGAAGTAGGAATCCCTGAAACATGTTGAAGCTCACTGTATACCGCCTCAAGCTCTCACGTTTAGACACAGTATTCTAATACACTATCAAAATAACCACTGCATGTATCCTCCATCTCTTGATTAGTTTTGTCAAGCAAAATCTTTCTGCCAATTAATCCAGAGTTGGATCCAGTTAGCCTTGTCTATTAACTTTTACGAACACTGAGCAATATGAAAAACATGGCGATTTCAAATTTTCAAAACTCATCTTCAAAACTGACATTTTGCTTTCCTATGCTCCTGGCAATTCTGAGATCTCACTTTTTTTTCTTTTTCTGACCATTCACTTGCAGTATTCTAGAAACCATGCATGCTTGACTAAATGGCTTATCCAAGATGCAGATGGAGTTTGTTCTCAATATAGCGCAAAGTTACCAGCCTTCGCAAGAACCAAACCAAACAGCAGCCACCTGAGATCATTTTGGATGCTCCAATTCCTTGATCTTTGGGACAATCTGAGTAATAAAGGAGAGGAGTCAGAGCGGACATTAGGTAAAAAAAAATAAAAATAATAATCATGTGATTCCCCAAAACGACTAGAACAACGATCAAAAAATTTATGCAAACGAACATAGAAGAAAGCAGTAAGTCGACATAAAAGAAATAGTTTGCACAGGAAAAACTTATTCAAGGTTTTACCTTAGATAAATGAATGGCATCAAAAGGTGAATCAATATTGTACCACAAAGTGCTACTTGGAAGCAGATGATTGCAAAGATTGGCAATACAGAGAATAGTTGAAACTAACAAAAGGTAACTGATGTTACATTCTATTTTGCTAAGTTTAGTATACAAGATGCTTGATACTTGAAAGTTTATGAAACACTTGACTACTAAAACAGAGAAGAAAAAGAAAAACCTGTTAAAAGAGGGAAAATAAAAGGAATAAAACAGAACGTGAGACAGCATAACATTCAAAGAAACAAATACATGGATAAGATGGAGAACTGAAGTACCTGAACTTAGTTCGCACCAGGTCTAGCTAAGCTGTTCTTCCATTTGATCAGGATAGAGAGGCCTTGTGAGAAATTACAAATGATGCCAAAACAACCGGGAAAAATTGTAGCAAGTAAATAGCATACAGAGCAGAGTACAATGCATTTGAAAACTTGTGAATCAAATTAAAGAGGAACACCAGGAGGGAAGAAGAGGTAAAGATTTGAAAAGCTTACCATGATTTTAGGAACTGGTTGCATTTAGAACATGAACGGAAGTAATCATGCACAACTGAAATTTCAAACACTCAATGCACATGTTTCCCCTGAAACTTGAACACCAGGAAGGTGTTACAACTGTGCTACTTTAGGGAGGTGTTAATGCTTCAATGCAGACCTGATTTCGAAAAGATGATTTGTCAGTGCTGAGGAAAAGAAAGAGAGAAGGATGAACGAGTTTAATTCTTTTGAATAATGCTTCAAACAGCTTTTCCACAACAATGCAGTCACACACTTGCTACACTGAATAGTCGTGAAGGAAGAATTGTGGATAGTTTACAGTGGATTTTAAACAAAGATCTGAGCATCTAGGATACAAATCTTTACATTGGCATCTATCCAGATTATTGGAATACAAGTAATCTCACAATTGGGACCCCTCGGCAATATATGGTGAAAACCAAGAATTTCAAGATGCAGCAATTTGGTGAGGTCGCTGCTAGATTCAGCGTTAAGTAGTTTTTCACATCATTGTTGGAGGATTCACAATTGTCTAACAACTGAAAATGATTTAGGGTCTGAAGTGCTCTGGCATATACTTTACCTGCAATAATTGCCATTGAACATCTCTCCCTCAACCCAAAATAAGAAAAATAATGTTCATCCTTATCAATGCCTTCTTTGGTTATACTAGAGCATGAACTTCCCCATCACAAAAACTAGTACTTATAAAAGAAAAGAAATAATAGGGCACAAGACATGAGGATAACTGATAAGTTTAACTAGATGGAAGTGATAGAGGGAACAAGAACAAACACAAATTACACTCTACCCTTGGAAAATAAGAAGTCAGCCACTCATGTCGGTTGTCCTCAGTGCATCTTTTGTTTGCATAGCTGCCACTTGAGGTGGATACTTCTCATTCTCATATCTGCTGCTGAATTAACACCTGATACAAAGAAAGTATAAAAGGTTACAATGACATACAACTTGTGAATATAAATTGAAAAAAAAAAAGTAATTAAGAAATCATCTTAGCAGGCTTGTATAGATAAATGCCAAGTTTATTAAGTGTCATAAATGAATGAAGAAAAAAATGTTGGGGAAACTTATTTATCAAGTCACTGCACTACTGGTTTAAGATAACTCTGGATGCAGCTAAAACAAATCCAATCCTTGTAAAATTATAGAAAGAAAAGTTACTTAAATTTAAATCAGTAAGGAATGATAATGCAAATGGCAATCGAGGAATTGACTATAAATCAAACAGGGTATTGTTATATTTTTATTTCACTGCAAGTCTTCCTTAAAGACTGAAGTATATTTCTCCACTACCATGGTCACTTTATCTTCAATGAAACACAGCAAATAACTCATACATGGGACTATGGGAGAGGTGATTGAACTACTGTGACTGGATCTTCAACCACTCAGCTTCATCTGATCTTCCCATTAAGTATGATAGAACCTGCTAAGATATAATTTATGCCATAGGTAGGAAAAATTAAGATTAGTTAATGCAATGGAAATCTGGTTAAAAATCTAGTGAAAGAAGAAATCTGAGAAGAGAAGAAAAGATGGTGGTTTGAAAAGCTTACCCTGCTTTAGGGATAAATCTCTGGCAAATAGGAATTGATTAACCTTGTAACTTGAGTGAAATCAATCGATAATACATTTTCCTCTTGAAATGTGACCAGGCATTCTAGTTTAGTATGGCAGGCATTCCGTAGCTTCACCAAACTGAGTTAAGAAAGATGAAAAAGGAGACATAATAAGAAAGAAATTTGAAGGAAACAAGAAAATATAAAGAATTTGGTCAAAAAAATTACAGTCAAGTTCTGGGATGTGAGAAATCTTGAGCCATTCTGGGCCAGTCTCCTTGGTGCATCTTTCCTTGAGCAGGGGACATCCCTCAATGTAGAGCTTCTTCAATTTGGTGAGGCCTTTCATAGCATTTAGTGTAGGTAGATACTTGAGATTCTTGCAAAGCCAGATATGTAGAGTCTCAAGAGATGTAAGATTTCCCAACCATTCAGGAAGAGCCTCTAGTCCTATAAACTTTCCTATCCAGAGAGTTTTTAAAAAAGTAAAGTGCTGAATTTGTTGGGGCAGAGACTTGAGCTTAGGCCACCCCACCAACTCTAAGCTTTCAAGTTGTGAATCATGTGATGGTGGTGGAAGCTGAAAATCAAGGAAGGCGTCCAGCTCCTCCCAGAACAAACCAATTTGCAGCATCTTCAAACGAGTGAGGCGGTGAAATCCTATGGGCACATATTTGAATTTCCCACAATGACATATCAACAACTGACAGAGATTAGGTGGAATAGGTTCTAGATTACAACAATCCTCCTGTATAGACAAATACTCAGCAACACCCGTAGAGACTTCCGCCGGTTCATTCGTTGAGTCCGGGTGGTCGCACACATATGATACTGAAATGGATACTAGACTAGAGCAACCAGTTATATGCAGATGCTGAAGAGAGGTGCAGAATTGGATCCCACTCGGTAGGCTTAATAATCTCTGACAACAAATAATCCTCAACCTCCGGAGAGATATGATGCCCTGTGTGATTGGAATTGATGTTAGATTATGACAATCGCGTAGCTGCAATTCCTGAAGAGAGGTGCAGTAGTTGAGCCCACTTCCTAGGCTTGACAATCCCTTACATCCTTGAATCCTCAATATCCGGAGAGACGGCGTGCCCTGTGTGATTGGAATTATCTTCAGATTAGGGCAATGACGTATAACCAACGCCTGAAGAGAGGTGCAGTAATCGAGCCCAACCTCTAGGCTTGATAATCCCGTACACCTCCAGATGTACAATTCACGGAGTGATGCAATGCCCTGTGCGATCCGAATTGCCTCTAGGCTGTGACAACGAGTTATTTTTATTGAAGGAAAATCGACTTAGTGTGCCTTATCAAACTAGGAGTAGCAATAGGAGAGAAGGTTCTAGATTTCCCAATCCTACACGGATTGGTATTCCTTGTAACATTAGAACTAGCACTTTGTAATCCCTATATATAGGGCTCCTATTCTCAATAATAATACACACATCTCTCTCTACAATTCTCTCTCGAATCTATTTTACTTAAACACGTTATCAGCACGAACCCTAAACCACAAAAGCTAAAAACCCAAAAACCTGAAAAGAAATTCTTCTCCTCAAAACCTGCCACATCTTGGCCTAAGACCCACTGCTGCCCCGCGCACACCTGCGCCCGCTGCTGCCCATCGCTGCCAGCCTACACGCTCGCGCGCCTGCAGCCCTGCACCACTACTGCTGCCACTGCAGCCCCTGCTGCCCCGCACCGCTGCAAACCTCTACTCGGATTGCTTCGCTCCATCACGCCTGCATCGACACGCGCGTGATCCAAATACAAGTAAGTATTCAAGAGTAAGTTTTGAAGTTCCTATAATTCAAATATTTCTTCTTTTCTCGAGGACTTGAAAACCTCCCTTCTTCTACATCCCACCTTTCTTATAACGTGGGTTCGATTCTTGAAAAGCGGAATCGTGGGGATTCACGCAATTAACGAACTAAGAGCGTTCGTAAGACTTCGGACTAAGAGCGTCCGTAAGCATCGATTTAAAGAACTAAGAGCGTTCGTGAGCATCTATTTTGACCATTCAAACATCATTGTTTCGGTCTAATCCAATTATTCTTGGAAATCGATTTCTTGGTAGCATAGCTCGGAAATCTTATTTATATTAGTTTTCGTGGAAGCATTGACTCCGAAACTAACTTGTTCTTGTTTCATCTTTTAGGATGTCAAACATGAACAAACTCGATTTTGTTCCATTGGATTATGCAGGCAAAAGGTACTTAATTTGGGTCACTGATGTCGAGATCCACCTTATTGCCCGTGATTTATTGCATACTATCCAAGAGCTTTGTCCTATAGAAACAGCTCCAGACCCTCAAACTGAGAAAGATAATTCCAAGGCACTTGCCTTCATGAAACGTCACATGGATAGTGACCTCCAGTTTGAGTTCATAAATGAGGATAGCGCCATAAAGCTTTGGCATGCGCTTCGCGAACGATATGGCAATGTTCGTGACTCCATACTTCCGAATACAGAAGCAGAATGGAAAGATCTTCGCTTCTCTGAATTTGACACTGTCATGCAATTTTATTCGGAAGCTCTCAGCATCAGAGCAATGATGCGTCTCTGTGGAAAAACAATCACAGAAGACCAATTGATTGAGAAAACCCTCAATACCTTCCCCGTCTATGCTATGAGGTCCTCTGACTTATTCCGGACTCATGTAAATGCAAGACGGATCACAAGTTTTCAACAGCTTATTGAACCTATGGCCACTGCTGAAAGACATGGCAATGAACTTGTGAAAAGAGAATTTGATAGGCTTCAAGAGAGCCATCAAGAGCATCGTCCTATGGCTAGAGAAAGTCGCCATCGACGTCATGATCCATACGATCGAAATGCTCAAGAAGGTAATCGCTCAAGGCGACAATCACACGACCGTAGGAGGCGTGATTTTGAGGGACATAGGGTTGGAAACCATGGAGCCAACGTTGGCCATGGATATCACTTTCCAACGCCACCAGTCCTAGGGACTATGCACATTGCGCCAATGCGCCTCAATCAAGGGAGAATCCTCTTTATGGTGTCTATTTCTGATATGGAACGTCTGATCAATAGACCTGAATTTGCAATGTACCTACGAAAGTAGTCGCATCATGGTGATCAAGACTTCGAGTTCACAAAGACTTTAAATCTGGCGATGAAGACAAAATGCCGCAGATTTTTATTTATAGTCTTTCATTTTTCCAAGAATTATGTAATGGCGATTATGCCTTAAATCAATAACATGACTTATTCTATTAACTTTTTCCCTCTAGGCGTACTCAAGAGTACTTGTGATGTCTAGGCAAGGTTTGATCTGAGAGAACGGTTTTAAAAGTGAGCAACGCTCCACCAAAATCTCGCCTTACCTTACCTGGTCACAACTAAATTGAAATTACCGAACGGATTGAGTGACTACGATTTGTCTACGGTTTGATTTTTATATTGGATTAGATTTTGGTCAAGAAACTTTGATGTAATCATTGGATATTATTAATAAAGTATCGATTTATTTTATCTCAAGTCGTAGACATATTTTTCGAACTTTATTACTTCAATGATATAAGAGCCAATGGTTTTCATGTGGAAACACATTGTGAGAATGGACAAGAGTTCCTTTGCATCACCTCTAATGACTACGGAAATAACTGAGTCTTAGAGAAACTTATGTGTCGCTCTAGTGGGTTGTATGCCACCACTATTCGAGTCATTGAATCCAACCATGTCATGAGAGATGATTTATGGGATTCCGACACATATAGGCTTTGGCACGACCGTCTGGGACACCCAGGTCGTGATATGATGATCCATATATTAAAGACTTCACACGGACATCAATTCTTCAGAACGAAGAGAAGTAAAAACCAAAAATTGGTTCGAGGAGATGCACCTGCACCTCACGGCGCCAAGACTGTGCAAGACCGGCCACTTAGGGCCGGCGCCGTCTACCCCCTACGGCAACAACATGGCATTGACGCCATGGATCATTGTTTGACTCCTCCTTCTACTTCTAAAGTCAATTGTGACTTCATGGCTAAACCAAAATCCTCATTGGTTGTCTCTAAAGCCCATCATTCGTTCTGCAAAGCCTGCTCTTTAGCAAAATTAGGATCGAGACCATCCTATGCAAAGGACACTAAAGAAAATATACCATTCTTGCAAAGAATTCAAAGTGATATTTGTGGACCTATTCAACCATCATGCGGACCATTTCGATATTTTATGGTATTGGTTGATGCATCGACACGCTGGTCACATGTCATGCTATTGTCCACAAGGAACGCTGCCTTTGCTAAACTCCTAGCACAAATAATTAAGTTAAGGGCTCACCACCCTGATCATCCTATTAAGTCTATAAGATTAGACAATGCTGGAGAGTTTACATAAAAGACTTTTGATGATTATTGCATGTCCATTGGGATTGATGTTGAACATCCTGTTCCTCATGTTCACACCCAAAATGGTCTCGCAGAAGCCGCCATTAAACGACTATAAATGGTCGCTAGGGCATTGGTAATGCGCACCAATCTCCCTATTTCTGCTTGGGGCTATGCAATATTGCATGCAGCTGTGCTTATTCGTCTGAGGCCCACTGCCACTCAACCCTTTTCTGCGTCCTAGATGGTGACTGGGTATGAGCCTAATGTCTCACACTTACGCATATTTGGGTGTGCAGTTTATGTGCCAATTGCGCCACCACAGCGCACCAAAATGGGTCCTCAAAGACGATTAGGCATTTATGTTGGATATGATTCTCCAACGATTATCCGCTACATAGAACCCTTGACAGGCGATCTCTTTACCGCTAGATTTGCGGATTGTCACTTCGATGAGATAGTCTTCCCGTCGTTAGGGGGAGATAAGAACATCAATGTTCAACAGGAACGACAGGAATTGTCGTGGTCTGTCCCCACTCTGTCTCATCTTGATCCCCGAACCGCACAGTCCGAAACTGAAGTGCGGAGAATTCTCGATCTTCAGAACGTAGCAGAATCGATGCCTGATGCGTTTTCTGATATCGCTAAAGTGACGAGATCACACATACCTGCTGCAAACGTGCCTGCAAGGATTGATGTCCCTAAAAATAGAGGACATGACGCCAACTCAAGAATGCATGAGCATGGCGCCAACGTCCCATCTCTCAATGATGGTGACGTTATGGCTAGGCCCACGGCTCCTGCCAGGAAGCGCGGGAGGCCCATAGGTTCGATGGATTCTCGCCCAAGAAAGAAAGCGAGTTTGGCACAAAATAATCCATTAATCATCGATGTGAATAATCCATCTCATGAGAATATTCCAGATTATGGTTATGTCCAAGAGACATCATTGGGGGACGCTCCAATGTCAGAACCAACTCCAGAGAATAGAGAGATCTCCATAAATTACACTAGTGTACATGAGATGATGGATAGAAATTCTATGGCGATTGATGATGCATTTGCATATCATATTGCAAAAGGAATTATAGAATATGATGATATCGAACCTCACTCTGTTGAAGAATGTCAACAAAGAGCAGATTGGCCTAAATGGAAAGATGCGATCCAGGTTGAATTGGATTCACTAACAAAGAGACAGGTATTTGAGCCTGTAACGCAGACACCCCCAAGTGTAAAGCCTGTTGGCCATAAATGGGTCATTGTTAGAAAGCGTAATGAGAAAAATGAGGTGGTAAGATATAAAGCCCGCCTTGTGGCGCAAGGTTTCTCACAACGCCCTGGAATCGACTACGAGGAGACATATTCTCCCGTAATGGACGTTATAACGTTCCGCTACCTTGTCAGTTTGGTAGTTTCCGAAAAACTTGACATGCAGCTTATGGATGTGGTTACAGCATATCTCTATGGGGATCTAGATTCAGAGATATATATGAAGGTTCCAGATGGACTTCAATTACCCAAATCAAGTGGCTCTAAACCACGGAGCGCGTTTTCAATAAGATTAAAACGCTCACTATATGGATTAAAACAATCCGGACGGATGTGGTATAACCGTCTAAGTGACTACTTGATTGGGAAGGGATATATTAACAATGAAATATGCCCATGCGTGTTCATTAAAAGAACAAGTTCCGGATTTGCAATCGTAGCAGTTTATGTCGTTGACATGAACCTAATTGGAACTCTAGATGAATTGAAGGAAACTGCTAAATACTTGAAATCCGAATTTGAGATGAAAGATCTTGGGAAAACACGGTTTTGTCTCGGTTTAGAACTCGAGCACCGTAGTGATGGGATTTTGATCCATCAGTCTGCATATACTCAAAAGATCCTACGGCGCTTTAATGAAGATAAAGCAAAGCCTGTGAGTACTCCCATGATTGGTCGTAGTCTTGAGCCCGGAAAAGATCCGCTTCGTCCAAAGGATGAGGACGAAGAACCATTAGAGGCCGAAGTGCCCTATTTAAGTGCAATAGGCGCATTATTGTACTTAGCTCAATGCACAAGACCGGATATCTCATTCGCGGTGAACTTGTTAGCTCGACATAGCTCCGCGCCAACACGCCGCCATTGGATTGGTGTAAAGACAATCTTTCGATACCTAGGAGGTACGATTGATATGGGCCTATTTTATCCCTACAGAGAGAAAAGGAATGACGGAAGAATGGGATCGGACCCCATTAGGCATGGAGCCACCGTCCACCATAACATAGTGGCCGGCCATGTTACCACCAACGCCGCCACCACCATCAAGGGTGGCTGGCCTCACCCTATCCCCCTCCATCAAAACGACAATGATATTTTGATGGGTTTTGCTAATGCAGGGTACCTCTCTGTCGACCCTCACAAAGGTCGCTCCCAAACGGGTTATGTCTTTACCATGGGAAGCACTGCGATATCTTGGAGGTCTACGAAACAGACCCTTGTTGCTACTTCCTCGAATCATGCAGAGATTATTGCTCTACATGAAGCCGTTCGTGAATGTATATGGCTAAGGTCTGTGATTCGACATATTCAAGGAAGTTGTGGTTTGAAGTCTACCACAGATGAACCTACATGCATTTATGAGGATAATGCAGCTTGTATTGAACAAATGAAGTTAGGTTTCATCAAGGGCGACAACACCAAGCATATATCGCTTAAGTTCTTTTATAATCAGCAACAACAATCACTTCTAAAGATTGAAGTGAATCAAATCCGATCAGAGGATAATGTAGCGGACTTATTCACTAAGTCGTTACCTAAATCCACCTTCGAGAAACATGTGAAGAGCATCGGATTGAGAAAGTTATCCGAACTCCCACGATTATAGCAATCAGGGGGAGATATCGACATCAGGGGGAGTTATGATGTCTACATGTTCGATCTCGAAGAGTGAAGGACGTGTTGTGCTCTTTTTGTCCTTCGACCAGGATTATTTTTATCCCACAGGGTTTTTGTTACCTGGCAAGGTTTTTAACGAGGCAACGGATGAAGCGTCACCACCAAGTTTGAAGCGGCACAAGGGGGAGTGTTGAAGGAAAATCGACTTAGTGTGCCTTATCAAACTAGGAGTAGCAATAGGAGAGAAGGTTCTAGATTTCCCAATCCTACACGGATTGGTATTCCTTGTAACATTAGAACTAGCACTTTGTAATCCCTATATATAGGGCTCCTATTCTCAATAATAATACACACATCTCTCTCTACAATTCTCTCTCGAATCTATTTTACTTAAACAATTTTCAACTTCTCAAGACAAGGGAGCGTGTCAGATACATCGAGAGCAATACAAGTCAACTCATCACAATTAACTATCTGCAAATATGTGAGACTCTTGTTATTGTTCAGCATCCCTTCTGGTAGACAAGTTAGTCCCTTTACATGATCTATATAGAGATTGGTGAGAGTGGTAAGCTGAGTGCTTATATTTTCTATTGGCATGTTGTTGTCCATTTCGTCTATCCACAACCTCTTGAGACGTGGAAAACGACTCGGAGCATTTCTCAATTTGGGACAGTACCTGAGTTCCAACTCTTCGAGGCAAGGAAATACCACTACTTCTCCTGATATCCTCGGTGCTTCCATCCATTCAATGAGCTCTTGGCACCCAAGGATGTATAATGCTTTCAGTGCTGGAAACAAAGTTGTACTAGTACCATAAAACTCAGCTCCCACACATTTCAGCTTTTTCATCCTCTTAATTTCAAGAGATCTTAGATTAGGTAGATGCCCGAGTGTTGGGACTCCTTCACGACTGCAACAATTGAGTAGTCGAATCTGCTTCAAATTTTGGAGACTCGTTATCCATGACGGAAATCTCACACCCATAAAATTTTCAATCTTCAAGCTTTGCAAGTTACCATGAGGTTCCAAGCCACCTAGTACATAAGTCTGATTTTCATTAGGTAGTAATGAACTAGCATCATCTAGTACATCCGTCTGATTTTCATTAGGGGGCACGTGACTACCTAATGAACCATCATCTAGTACATCCGCCAAGCCATCGTCTGTCCACTTAAATGTTAGCTCACGTAAGTGATTCTTCTGCACTAAGCGAGCATTCTTTGCTTCTTCTCCATCCCTTACATGTTGTAGCCCATCAATAATTAAGTGGCCTCTCAATTGGTTCAACCCACCCAACTCCTTAATTGCAGGACCTCTCTCCTTACCCACATTAAAGGAAGGCAGTGTTCGGAGATTAGTTAATCGCCTCAAAATCTCAGCCTCAAATTTCATCCCCTCACCAAAATAAAAATGCCTCAAGTTGATCAAATTTTGAATCTCCTTTGGACACTTTTCGAGATCCGGTAATTTCAATGTTTGGAGGTTATAGAGCTTGCCAATAGACTTTGGGAGTGCTTCAATTTCTGTATCGGAAATATCTAGATACCTCAAGTGCTTCAGCTTACCAAGTGAATTTGGCAATTCCTGATTCTCTGCTTTTTGGTCTAACAACTTCTGATTCTCAGTCTCACAAAAAGTTAAGACACGTAAAGCTTTAAACTTTGGGAAAATGGTATTAGAGACCTGGACATTTGAAAAGAGTGAGCGCAGTTTTGAAATTCTTGTTTCTGGCAACCTTTCTAGTATTGGAGTGGGAATCCATGCAACATGTCGAATCTCATGAGCATCCATCTCATGATTGAAGTCTGGTGTAAAGCTCTCACAGAAGTATCATCATGCGCAAGATCATGCATCTTGCATCGGGTGATAACACCATCCTCATCCTTTGTAGCATCTTGAAACAAAGAGTTCTCCAGTAGCGTATCAAAATGCTTATTGCCTATATCCTCTGTTTCAATGCCTTGCTTGCTTTGGTGATCATGAGAATGATGGAGAAAACCTTGAGCCATCCATAGTTGGATCAAGTTATCTCTTTCAATTGAGGAACCTCTCTCGAGCATGGAGCAATATGCAAAACATTGTTTCAATGGTGATTTCAAATTGTCAAAACTCAACCTCAGAACCTGCATGGTCCTATTATCCCCTCTGTTTGATGATAACTGCCATATTTTACTTTCCAGAATTGAGGACCATTCGTTGCTACTATTCTTAGAACGCATCAAGCTTCCCAAAACCTACAGTTGTATGATTTTCAAATTTTAGGACAACTTAATCTATCCCTATCAAATAGTTCATCTACACATTAAATAATTAATAAGGTGAAGATACCGTACCTTTGCTGCCAATGGAAGACCAGCGCACTTTTTGGCAATGTTCCGTCCGAGTCCCTCTAGTTCTGAAGCTATTGGAGCATTAGGATCTGCAAACACTCTATCCTTCAATATGGACCAACATTCATCATCCGATAAAGTCTCTAGATCGCACCTACGAAGTGTTTCCATGATTGATGCAACCTTGGCGCTACGGGTGGTGACAATCACAGAGCTTCCTTTGGCAGCACATAGTTGCAACAGACAACGCTTCAAATCATCCCATTTATTAGCATCCTCATTCCAAAGGTCATCAAGTACAAGAAAATACCTTTTCTCTTTCAACTTCAGCTGGAGCCTTCCAATCAATGCTTCCCGACTTGAAAGATTTGCTCCACTCGCGTCGTCATATGATTCCAGCATTCGACGTAAAATTGAATTGACATCAAAAGAATTAGATACATACACCCAGAATGTTATATCAAAGTACTTTTCCATTTCACCTTCTTTCAGTTGCTTGGTAACTGAGCGAGCCAAAGTTGTTTTACCTAGGCCTCCCAATCCCACAATGGCCATCACCGAAAGAATCTTTTCTTCATTGTTGGAGTTGGTCACGGTTGCAATTATTTTTGACACCACCTCATCCCTTCCAACAATGATTGCATCTTTCAAGGTGAAATTTTTCTCAAAGAATGAGGTTGTTTCCCTGTCCTGCATACCTGTTGCCTCTAAAAATCACCTCGGCCAAGAAAGCCGAGAGATCAAGGAACAAACGTCCTTCTTGATGAATTGATTGCTGAGCGTGCCAGCACACGGCCAGAAGGCCAAGTGTGCAATTGTAGATGTAGTGCGCGTGTTCTGACTTCGTCGAGCGACTGAAAGCCGAGGAAGGAACAATCTCGGCTGAGGGTTCGATGCCTTGGAGACAAGGACTTTCGGGTTGTTCAATGGATGAAGCAAATAGTGATTAGTAACCGAACAATTACGTTAAACTACTCCTAGTGCAAGAAACAAACACGATAGTAAAAAAAGCAAGGAAGTAAACTCTAAATTAAGTGCAGAAAGGTAAAGAGCAATAAAGTAAATCGCAGGAAAGTAAATAGCGATAAAGTAAAGAGAGGAAAAAGAAAATAGTAAATGGCTTGAAGAACAAAATTATCAACTATTATAAAAAAGTAGCAAGGGAAACGATTGAAATATCGATACTAGATTACAAGAAAAACGAAGGGAAATGACTTGAACTAGTAGAGCCAACAACTAAAGAATTGAAAAGACAATGAAATTAATCTGGAGCTAAGAAAAATAAAAGGAAACCCATGATGGAGTTTTGACTGGAGATGTGTGTGTTGTCTTCTGTCGATGCTTCTTTATATATAGGTCATTGATAATCAAGCCGAGGTGGTCTTTCTCTTGAACTCAAATTAATTGCTTGCTTTAATCTTACGAGGACTCCTAATGCATGTTAAGTAATTGATACACATGTATATCTAGGTCTCACGTCATCAGCTAGTTAGATTTGTATGACTTATCAATGTTAATCATGCAATTAGTTTTAGCATTGTACCACGGCCATGCAATAGAATCCTACTCCAATTCAACAAGTATTATTGCATGATTACATTAATTGGTTTGGACAGTTTGACACAACAACCTAGCAGCTTGTTTAATCAAACGAAAACTCATCTTTAAGTCCCACTTCATAAGCCGCTTTCCTTACTCGTTGCAAACACTACCCGTGCATTACCACTTTTAATGAACACTTATCTTTCAAATCAAGATCATTATCATCAATTAAAAATTACCCATAATTATCTCAATCTCTTCATTCATTAAACGGCCACGATATGATCGATCAGCCGATATACTAATATTGGGTATAAACAATACCTTGACTGGCTGCTGCACCTCCATTAGTCCCACACCAGGTGCTTGCTTGTTGAGATCATCCAAGGATGTGTTGATGTTGTAAATCTTGCCTGCCATCTGAAGACGAAATACAACAGGGTTGTTGGAGAAGAAGCCAAGTATCTTCTTATCCAGCCTTGTCTCCTTTATAACGATCCAATGAACTTCATATTGGAGTCCATCCAAAATATCTTCTGCATTATAAGTTACACTTATAAGCCTCTTCATCCACTCAGCCCTTGCCCACAGTTCCCGATCTCCAGGTTCATGCGCAGCATCATGTATGATATATCCCATCTGAGTTGAGGATTCTTTGAGCTTATTCAGTTCCTTGCGGAACCCCCAGACGATATCAAGTCTCAACTGATCAGTAGCAAGTGAAGCCACCTTACTCACTACTCCTCCGGCAGCCGAAGTAAGGAGAGAGAGTACAAACATCTTTTCCGGGTTAAGAGTCTCCCTCTCAATCTCAATGGTAAATACTAATCACACAGGCCGAGAGCGATCAAGTAGTCTGTTGTTCTTCTTTCCTTTTTTTCAAGTCAACAGAAGATTCATAGAAAAGGTCTACGGCCAGAGAGCTAATGGAGGGTCCAGCAGAGGCACAAAATAATTGAAATTCAATTATTGGTTCCAACATTTGATTTTATTTTATTTTTTAATCTTTACTTCTGCTTTCTTATATCTAACACCATATATGCCTACAAATTTTATATACTTGTCTCTTTCATAGTTCCCACATTTCCAGTTTTAAACTTAATCTCCCTACGCTCATGTAAAGAGCCGTAGTGTATATTTTTATGTTAGCTAAGACAAAATATAAATTACTCCAACGTATAACTGTTATGGTCAAAATAGTAGTAAAAATAAGCAAAATTAAAAACCGAAGCAAGTATATTTGAACATCAAAGTCTTAAAATTTTGAGATGAAAAACATATAGAGCTTACTTTTCATCCAAATAGTACCCTTCAGGGTGCCAAATCATTGCCCTCCCTTCGTTTTAGCTCTCCTGCATAGATGATGGATGGCCCAAGTAAGATGGTTTCAATTGACATTTCACATATGACATTGTTATGAAAAGATGGAAGTAAACCAAACTTGAAGGTTTAGGTACGAAATGGTTTCAATTTTGCATAAACCAAATCTAGTGGTTACTTGGGCTTGATGGTTAAATAAATTAGGAGCAGGTAATCTAACTGATAGTGTTAAAGATAATCAATCTTCCCCATTCAATAGCTCATCTACAGCTTGATATGGCTGTAATGTTATGGCTATGATCATGCGTCGGTTTAGATATTATGCATCAGTTTTGATATTGTTATAATTGTAGTTTTATTGCTTCGTGTAACTATCAAACACATACTGCTATATATTGTATAGAATGTAAAAGCACAAATCAATGAGAATCAATTTCTACATGGTATCAGTAGTCTCGGGTGTCAAACTTACCTCCTGTGTTGTGTTCCTCCCTTTGTCCAGTTCCTTCTTTTTGTTTTTTTTGTTTTTTCTTTTCTTTTCTTTTCTCATGGCTTCTTCCTCATCTAATCCTCCCTCTCAAAATACTGCTCAGTTTCTCATGGTGTCACAGTTTATGAGTCAGCCACATGCCCCACATTTTATAGCTGTCAAGCGTATTTTCCGTTACGTCAAAGGCTCTCTTGGTCATGGTTTGTTTTTCACTCCCCAACGTCAACCGGTTCATCTTTCGGCTTACTCTGATGCTGACTGGGCTGGTTGTCTTGATTCTCGTCGCTCCACATCTGGCTATCTTGTGTACCTCAGTTCCAACCTCATCTCTTGGTGTTCTAAAAAGCAGCCTACAATCGCACGGTCTAGTGCCGAGTCCGAGTTTAGATCTCTTGCCCATGCTAGTGCCGAAACAACATGGTTGGGTTATTTATTGTATGAGCTCGGTGCCCACATTCAATTTCCTATTTTGCTACATTGTGATAATCTAAGCACCACCTATATGGCTTCCAATCTTGTGTTCCATGCTCGCACTAAACATATTGAGCTTGATTACCACTATGTTCGTGAAAAGGTGTGTAGAATGCAAAATAGGGTGTGCAAATTTCAGCCCCCAAAGTTTAATGTGATATTTTTGAAACTTAAGGTACTAAGGTTACTCATGGGTCAAATGTCAAACACTATTTACATTTTTTTCCCTTTGTTAGAGCAACTCCAACAGCTTCTCTATAATTTTTGTATTATAGGGAAGCAAAATTCAAAATTTTAGCTTCTTTTCTTCTCCAACTCTAACAGATTCCCTATTTTACAACAATCTCTAAGGGCCCGTTCGGTATCATTTTGCGATACTGTTTTTTATTTTCGGAATTCAAAAACTTATGTAATTTGCGTTCGGTGCATTAAATTTGAAAATCAGGGAAAACAAATTTTAGGAAACAATTCAGGAACTATGAATAAATATGGGAAATGACTTTTTGACGTTTTCCTTGTTTCCTGAAAACAACCCGCCCTGCAATTAGAGAAAGTGATTTATTTTTATTTTTTACTTTTAAGCACATAGATCCACAAACTCTTCTCCTCTTTTTTGATCTTTCTCTCTTTCTCTCCCACAATTTCCATTGAGACTTATCCTCTCTTCTCATGATCTCATCTACTTTATCTGTTGTTTTAACTTTCTTCTTCCCCGTCTTTTTCAATCAATTGAAACTTGCAAAATCATGCAATGGAGAAGAATGAAGGATTTAGAAAATCGCTCTTTCATGTGTCATATCTAATTTATATGGATGATTTAGGGTGAAAGCTTCAGCATTTTATGCTTCAATATAATTGGATTATCTCATGGGCTAGAGGAATTAACAATTAAGGTTGAGACATTTGATTGAATTATCTTTTTGAAATAAAGATTCAGGAGCTTGCAATTTCATATGAGGGATTTAGTTCTTCTTGTTCAATCTCTTTCACAATACTCTGTTTCTTTTCTCATAACAACCAATAAAGGATTCATGATCAATACAAACAAAATAGTCAATCTTTCATGATTACTAAGGAAAAACTAAAAATGATTTTTTCTCTTTGAAGAAAAAAAATAGAGTTTCAGATTGAATAAACTGAATGCTACAGTTTTTTTTTTTTTTTTTGTTGAAATGATATATATGTTTTTAATATTTCAAATTTTGAAATACTTGTGCCGAACATGTATTTACATCTTAAAAACTTGTAGTTTAATTCCCTGTTTTCATTCTACAATCCACTATTACAAAAATAGTTTCATAAAACGTTACAGGACACACCCTAAAATCTCCATAATTCTCCATTAAAATTTTAGAGATTGCTGTAAATTTAGGGAATTTGATTTTCTCTTTTCTCACTTTTCCTAAAATAGAGATAGTTATATGGAATCTGTTGGAGCAAAAAAAGTTTATATTTTCCTAAAATAGAGAAAAATCAAAATATAAGAAAGCTGTTGGAGTTGCTCTTAAATATAGGAATGCCAACACTATTTATACTAACAGAATATAGAATTATTCATTCATCATCAATTGGGCAAAGGTAATAATAATACAGAATAAGAGTTGATTTTCCCATCTGCAAAAATATTATCATGCATTTTAGTTCTCACTCCTCTCTCTCTCTCTGGAGCAAAGAAGCAAAATCAAGCGGTATGCAATCAAAACGAAGAAAACTCACTTCTTCGAAGCGGTGCGATTAGGAGACCACCAAGGATTGGCACTCCTGATCTTAGTTGTCCTACAATTCGCCAAAGAAAATCTCCTAATCAAATCAAACACTCAAAAAATAATGATCAAGTAACTGAAATCAAAAATGAAAATTGATTGCCAAAGAAATGGAATGATGGGCAGATCAAGAAGCAGGTGTCCTTCTCTAGAGCAAACACGCAGAGCCAAGCCACATCACTCGGCTTCACAGGCAGTGGTCAAAGTTTTAGAAAATTTCTTTCAAAAAAAAAAAAAAATACAAATAATTGTCGACAGTGGTCAAAGTTTGCATTTGCATGCGCACTCTTCTAGTCAAGTACCGTTTGTTTTAACACAATACAAGACATGGAATTGAATAAAATATAAGAAGACTCGGTGTCCAAAGTTGCCTAGCTAGATAAGGTACAAGTATTGCTTCATCCTTGAGAAAGAGACTAACCACCTTTCTTCACAGTATTTCATTGTCAACGCCCTTTGAACAAGGGCGGGTATGTTGAATTGGGACAAACCACAGCTACCTGTGTGGCGTCATTGAGTGAAAGCTACAAATTATTTGGCAAGAGAGAAGAGATGGGTGTCCAGAGGATGTGCTATAACGGCCATCATTTGAGTTAATCGGATGGAAGAAACAGAATATTTGTTAAAGATTGGAAGGGGGATGACCAACGGCAACTAGCTATTGGATTAGAGGTATCTGTCATCCAAAAATATGGGATGAGATCCAAATCCAAATCCGCTTTCTCCCAACTAGTCAAATGAAAGAGAGAATAACTAAAGAAGATAATTAAGTAGTTGAGTTTGGATTGCAATGAAGGTTGACCGGCATGCCCTGTGCTTTTGGAAATTTGAAAGCCACAGTTTTGTCTGGTGAGGTGTTGTTGCTAGCATTTGCGATGGCCATGGTGACCGGGGTCTCGCCGTAGATTATGGCATTCTTAAGGGTCCAAGTCGGTATTCTAGATTCTCGTAGAGGGAACAATCTACAATACCGACTTCGAGCTTAAGAATTCAATCTCAAGAGTGAATGAATGGTACTAACACAGGCCCAGAGCCCTTCTAATTGTAACTGAATGATGTCTTGTGTGAACTGGGACGTTGGGCATGGTTGGCATGGGCCCAGAGTAGTGACACATCCCACCTGTTTCTGCAAGCTGTAGGAGCTGGCAGAGATTCCTTCAAACTTTAAATTTCAAAATTTCTTTGAAATTATCGACATTTCTGACACATTATTATACCTAGTGTGGTCAAACCATTACATGTGTGCATCTCCTTTCAGTTGGTTCAAGGGTTCAAGCAAAGCCAAGATCATCTCCAATGGCCTCATCCACGGCCCCAGTGGAGTGCTCCCCCTCCAGGCTATTCCAAAGTCAACTGTGATGCTGCGTGGAAGCCTCCTTACACAGCAGGATTGGGGGTTATAATCAGAAACTCCAACAGCGAGTTCATTTGCGGTTCTGCCTCCTCCTCCTCTTGCGGATCTGCCGCTGAAGCAGAAGCAAATGCTCTCCTACATGGGGTTTCTTTGGCTGTCTCTATGAACCTGAAGAAGGTGCTTGTAGAATCAGATGCAAAAGAAATCATCAACGATCTAAAAGGACTGGGTAGGGGGAAAAATTGGAAAATATACCCAATCTTGGAGCAGATAAGAAGAAAGGCCACAAGTTTTGAGGATTGCAATTGGGAATGGATTTCCCGCGAAGCGAATCGAGCTGCTCACATTGCAGCTTCGCTAGCCAATGGGTCGGTGGGTCCTCAGAGATGGGCTAATCAGCCACCACCTTCCCTTACCTCTGTTCTAAGGAACGACGGCCTCCCCTGCCCACCCCCCCCCCCCCCCCCCATGACGGAGAGGTGACCGGAGCTGCTGCTTGTCAGCATTTTTGTTAGTAGGCCTGGTCCGGATCTAGTTGGAGATGTCCTGCTCCTATTTGGTTGTAATCATTTGGCCTTTTAAGCTTTGCTGGGCCTTTGGGCTTGTCCCCTAATGAAGTATTTCATTAACCAAAAAAAAAAAAAAAAAAAAGATCATCTCCAATGGTTATGTCATTTGCCAGATGGACACTCCAACAACTACTTTTGACATGTTATTTTCCTCCAATCCTTGGCAAATACTTAGGTGGGGGTTTCCTCACCACGTGGCCTTACGGCCACCCAATCAGAACATTTGAAATTTTCCATCTCTGCCGAAAATGCCCCTGCTTCCTAAAGTGAAATACCCAAAACACCCCCCTGCTGGGGGGTGATTGACCCTCCCCACCACGTGTCCCTACGGGTGCCCCACGCAAGATCTTCTCCCAATCCTTATGTCAAATCTAACATGGAAATAACATATTCACTTGGTATGTCAAATTTGACATAGGCAACTATGTCCTTTATTTTTTTATTGTTTCTCTCTCCTTCTCCCTCTTTCCTTCTCTTCTCTCTCTCTCATTCTTCCTACCCATAGATAGAATAGAATATATTAAAATAACAAACAATTTTGACACATTGATTGGAGTAATATTAGCAAAAAAATAAAGGTTGTCATGTCACATGTCAAATTTGAATTTGACACAAGCCAAAAGAAATATCTATTAGAGATGCTCTGACGTCATGTTTGGAGATGAGTCAGTTGCACCAATACTGCAGCTGGAACTTTCACTACATTTCCTTATCATCAAAACTGAAGATGTCACAAGTTATCTTCACACTTCCATTGGGAACTTCTTTAGATTTTTAGTACTGTACCCACATTCTCAATGTCTGCGGCTTATAGAGCTTGCCAAAAAGACTTGCGAGAGCTGTGATTTTTGTCTTGAAATTTCGATCGTTCAACTTGCCAATTGAAGTAGACAACTCCTCAATCTCTGCCCCATATGAATGTAAGCCATGCAAAGCTCCCAATATCTGTTCTCGCCTTCTCGGAAGCTCAAACTTTGCAGAAAGGAGTTTTCTAATACACTATCAGAATAACCACTGCCTGTATCTTCCATCTCTTGATTACTTTTGTGAAGCAATCCTTCTGCCGTCCAGAGTAGGATCCACTTAGCCTTGTCTATTTCAATATCTTTTATGAACACCGACCAATATGAAAAACAATGTCCAAAGAAAGGTGATTTCAAACCTCTGCTCCTGGCTATTCCGAAATCTCACTTTTTGTCTATTTCTTTTCTTTGTTATAGCGTGTGACTGTTAAGTGAAGCCCAAAGTTTTACTGATCATGCTAGCCTGATAGTGATAGAGACACTCCATAAAAAGTAAAGACTAATAAGAGAATATGGACGGAAAGGCGCAAGCTCAAAAGTGCATTGCTATAAGAACCAAAATGTGAGGAAGCTATGAACGCACCTTCTATTGAAGTAACCTCACGAGAACCAGATACTGAAGACATCTAAGCAGTCATTGAAGTACGTATGCTCGCAAGCTAATTAGAATTAATTGCAGCTAATGTTTGAGAGGGCCGAGGATGGTACAGACTATTCACCTATAGGCTTCAGTTTTTCATATAACACAACCATTATGTGCATTTCTATGGTAGAAAGAGTTGGTAATTAGAGCATTGTATCCATCATATCTTGAGTGTTCTACATCAAGTAGAAATGTATGCTGAAACAAAATGTCCCCTGATCTGTACCTCTAGTAGCCTAGCTTATCCTTCATTCTATACTTTATCTTAGTAGTAAAAGAAAGACATGCAAATCCAAGTCAGAAAGATTATTCACAAAAGAAAAGGATATCATTCACAAAACATTTGGTATATCCAGAAAGGGACAAACTTGTAACCACGTTTCAGCATACCAATGACGAAAAATATAGTCAACTTCAACAAAGAACAAAGCCACGAAGTGTTGACAGAGAATACAGTCACAAGAATTAGAAGCAGTCTAAATGCCATTATGTCTTTTTAATGGTATAACAACATGTAGCATATCTCATGTAACAAGGCACTTTTCGTAGGCATTCCAATCTCTAAGAAACCCTTCATCCATTTAACCAGGTTTTCTAGTTGCTCCAAGTCCAAAAATGCAGCTTCTAATGTATCACAGCTCATTGAATCTAAAACTGTGCATCAGTTTTCATGCTCCTTAAGGATCTAAAATTTTAATATCTGTCTAACCTGATTGTTGTTCTACCCTTTTCATTTACTGCATCTTTACCCCCTGCAGCAACTGGTCTTCAAAGAAACCAACATTGCATCCGAGTGAAAGGCTAGAGCAATTCGGATATCAATTTTAAGCATATATTGGCTTCAAAGAACAAACCATGCAGATTGTTAGATACAATGTACAAAATTCAAAATGAGGAGCAAGCAAACTTGATGATGATTAGAACCAGATTCAGAAAGATTTCACTTTATCAGTTCTGATTTATTTCACTTGCCCTTATATATGGTCAACAGCAGAAACTGTTAAAAGAAAAGGCAAATGTGAAATCAAATAGAGGGAAGATTAGTTATATACATGTATCCCTTTATGACATGCTCGGAATTTCAGCAATTATATTCCTAGCCCAAGATAGCACCCATTATTTTATTAAGAGAAAAACTAGAATCATAAAGAACACCACAATCAACAAAGAGGTAAAGTTTTAACGTGGTTCACCCCAATTTGTCCACGGCAATAGTCCACTAATGTCAAAATAAAATGTTCTTTGTTAGGTAATCTCGTACTCTCTCACAACCATTCTCAACAGAGCCCCAATTACACCCAAAGCTCACAAATACTTGATCTCTCAGTTCTCTCCATGAAAATTATCAACCAAGAGACTGACACACAAAGAACAAAAGAATATTTTAGACTACCACAACTGATACCAGTTTTACCTACCCAGAGATAATTTGCTCAAATCTCAGAAATATGGCTTGATAGTTGATACTTGAAGTATAAGAAGTGCCGAGAAGCTCACAATAAGATCCACAACCATATGTGAGTAACTCATAAACAAGCCCACGGTACCAAATTGTCCAGGTCCTCCAGGACTTGTTTGTTGCTCCATTCGTTAAGCTTTCCTGGAAACACCAAGAGAGCACAAAAATGCAAAATCTGACAGGAGGTTCTTCATATAGCTCGCAGATAATAGAAGGCTTTTTCCTAGAAACCATGCATGCTTGAGTAAATGGCTTATCCAAGATGCAGATGGAGTTTGTTCTCAATATAGGGCAAAGTTACCAGCCTTTGCGAGAGCCAAACAAACAGCAGCCACCTGAGATCAGGAATTTGGGTGCTCCAATTCCTTAATCCTTGGGACAATCTGAGTAAGAGAGGATAGGAGTCAGTGTGGACATTAGAAAGAGAAAAAAAAAAAAAAAGGATTAAATTCAGTTTACCCCCCTAAGGTTTGGGGGTAATTTCATGTTAGTCCCTGTCCTTTCAATTTAATCAGTTTACGCCCCAAACTTTCCAATTTCAATCAGCCGTGTCCAATTTCTACTATTCCGTCCAAATTGGACCGTTAAGTCTGACTTTTGAGGGCTAAAATGGTTATTTCAAGACAAAAAAAACTAAAAAAAAAAAGAAATTTTTTTTTTCTGTTTTTTTTTTCTGATTAAAATTTTTTTTTTCCATCTTTTTTTTTTTTTATATAAATTTTGTCTTCAACCTATACACCACAAGTTATAATAGGTTTATGAAAACAAAAAGATACTCTAGGTGGTTGAAAGTCTCTCACTGATCTACGATATTTATGATATATCTCCGAGAAAGAGAAGAATTTTAGGATATATCCCCAATAAAGTGAAGAAATGTCTGTGTAAAATTATTTTTTACAGATATTTACAGATAAAGTGTAAAATCGTGAAGAAATATCTATGTAAAATCATTTTTTACAGATATTTATAAATAAAGTGTAAAATCGTTTGTTACAGATATTTCTTCACTTTATTGGGGATATCTCCTAAAATTCTTTACTTTATCGGAGATATATCACAAATATCGTAGATCAGCGAGCGGCTTTCAACCACCTAGAGTATCTTTTTGTTCTTATAAACCTATTATAACTTGTGGTGTATAGGTTGAAGACAAAATAAAAAAAAAATGGAAAAAACAGAAGAAGAAAAATAAAAAAACGAAAAACAGAAAAAATAAAAATAAAAAAGAAAAAACATAAGAAAAAAAATATAAAAAAAAAGAAGAAAAAATATAAAAATTCCTTTTTCTTTTTTTTTAGTTTTTTTTTTGTCTTGAAATGACCATTTTAGCCCTCAAAAATTAGGCTTAACGTCCAAATTGGATGGAATGGACACGGCTGATTGAAATTGGAAAGTTTGGGGGGTAAACTGATTAAATTGAAAGGACAGGGACTAACATGAAATTACCCCCAAACCTCAGGGGGGTAAACTGAATTTAATCCAAAAAAAAAAAACATGTAATTCTCAAAACTAACTAGAACAAATTGATCAATAAATTTATCCAAAGCACATAGAAGAAAGCATTAAATCAACATAAAAGAAATAGTTTGCAAAGGAAAAACTTATCCAGGGTTTTACCTCAGATAAATGAATGGTATCATTATGTAAAGGTGAATCATTATTGTACCACAAAGTGCTACTTGGAATCAGAAGATTGCAGAGATTGGAAATACAGAGAATAGTTGAAACTAATAAAACGTAACTAATGTTACATTCTATTTTGCTAAGTTTAGTGTACAAGATGCTTGATACTTGAAAGTTTATGAAACACTTGACTACGAAGAAAGAGAAGAAAAAGAAAAACCCATCAAAAGAGGGAAAATAAAAGGAATAAAACAGAACATGAGACAGCATAACATTCAATGAAACGAATACATGCATAAGATGGTGAACTGAAGTACCTAAACTTTGTTTGGACCATGTCAAGTTAAGCTGTTCTTCCATTTCAGCAGGATAAAGAGGCCTGGTGAGAAATTACAAATGATGCCAAAACAATTATAAAGCCAGTACTGCTGTAAGTAAATAGCCTATAGAGCACAGTACAATGCATTTGAAAACTGATGAATCAAATTAAAGAGGAACACCAGGAGGAAAGAAGAGGTAGGCGTTTGAAAAGCTTACAATGATTTTAGGAACTGGTTTAACTTAGAACATCGATGGAAGTAATCATGCACAACTGAAATTTTAAGCGCTCAAGGCACGTTTCCCCTGGAACTTGAACCCCATGAATATCCCACTGTGCTAGTTTAAGGAGGTCTCTCATGGTTTCAATGCAGACCTGATTTCAAAAAGATGATTCGTCAGTGCTGAGGAAAAGAAAGAGAGAAGGATAACAAGTTTACTTCTTTTATTAAATACTTCAAACAGCTTTTCCACAAGAAAGCAATGACATGCTACACTGAATATTGTGAAGGAAAAAATCTGTGGGTAGTTTACAGTTGTGGAGGTGAAAGGGATCTAGAAAGTTTACAGTTGATTTTAAACAAAGATGTGAGCATCCAGTATATTAATGTTAACTTTGCCATCCATCCAGATAAATGGAATACAAGTAATCTCACAATTGGGACCCCTCCGCATAACCTCACATAGACGGTGAAAACCAATAATTTCCAGTTGCAGTAATATAGTGAGGGTCCTGCTAGATTAGCGGTAAGTAGTTTTTCACATCATTGTTACAGGGATCACAATTGTCTGATAACCACAAATGAATGAGGGTTTGAACTGTTCTGGAAAATACTTTACTTACAAAAAATGTCATTGAACATCTCTCCCTCAACCCAAAATAAGAACAATAATGTACATCCTTATCAATGTCTTTTTGGTTATACTAGAGGATGAACTTCCCCATCACAAAAACTAGTACTTACAAAGGAAAAGAAATAATGGAGCACAAGAAATCAGGATAACCGATAAGTTAAAAAAACTAGATGGAAGTGATAAAGGGAACAAGAACATACACAAATTACTCATCTGAGAAAGATACTTACAATCTACCTTTGGAATATTAGAAGTCAGCCACTCATGCCAGCTGTCCTCATCTTTTGTGTGCATAGCTTCCACTTTAGGTGGATACTTCTCAATTTCTCATTCTCATAGCTGATGCTGATTAACACCTGAGACAAAGAAAGTATAACAGGTTACAATGACTATACAACTTATGAATAAACTGAAGCAAAGTAATTAAGCAATCATCCTAGTAGGGTTGCATCAATAAATTTTAAGTTCATTATGTGTCCTAAACATCAGAACAAAACAATGTTGTGGAAACTTCTTTATCAAGTCACTGCACTACTGGTTTCAGTTAACTCTGTATGCAGCTAAAAGAAATCCAATCCTTGTAAATTTGTAAAGGAAAGTTAATCAATATTAAATCAGCAGGGAATGAAAATGCAAAGGGCAATCGAGGAATTGACTATTAATCAAACAGGGTATAGATATATTTTTATTTCAGTGCAAGTCTTCCTTAAAGAATGGAACATGGCATCCAAACCAGCACAGCATTTCATGGAAAAGATGTTAAATTCTAAGTTTATAACAGACTAAAATGATTTCTAATAGTATGTCTATCCTCCATGAGAGAGCAAATATGATTTAATTAGATTGAAATAATTGAAGTATATTTTTCCAGTATAATGGTCACCTTATCTGCAATGAAACACAGCAGACAAGCCGTACAAGGGTGATTGAACTACTGGTACTGGATCATCACCTATTCAGCATCATTTGATCTTCCCGTCAAGTACGATAGAGCCTGCTACGATATAATTTATGCCAAAAGGAAAAAGTAGGATTGGTTAATGCATTAGTGGTTAAAGTGGAAAAAGAAATGTGAGAAGAGAAGAAAAGATGGTGGTTTGAAAAGCTTACCCTGCTTTAGGGATAAATTTCCGGCAATTGGGAATTGATTAACCTTGTTACGTGAACAGACATTCTAGATCAGTAAGGCAGGCAATCCGTTGCTTTACCATCTTGAGACTGAGTTAAGAAAGATGAAAAATGAGACATAATAAGAAAGAAATTTGTAGGAAAAAAGAAAATAAAATGAAAACAGATTGATTCGGTGAAAAAATTACAGGAAACGTCTGGAATGTGAGAAATCTTGGGCCATTCTGGGCCAGTCTCCTTGTTGCATCTTTCTTTGAGCAGGAGACATCCCTGAATGTAGAGGCGCTTTAATTTTGTGAGGTTTTTCATAGCATTTTGTGTAGGTAGATACTTGAGATTCTCACAATAATAGATACACAGAGACTCAAGAGATGTAAGATTTCCCAACCACTCAGGAAGAGCCTCTAGTCCCTCAAAAAATGATATCTGGAGTTCTTTTAAACAAGTAAAGTGCTGAATTTGTTGGGGCAGAGACTTGAGCTTAGACCACCTCAACTTCAAGAATTCAAGTTGTGAATTAGGTGGAAGAGATTCTAGACTAGGGCAATCCTCCTCCTGTAAAGACAAAGACGCATCAACACCTTGAGAAATTTCCAGATACTGAAGAGAGGTGCAGAATTGGAGCCCACCGGGTAGGCTTAATAATCTCTGACAAGAATCAATCGTCAACATCTGGAGAGATGTGATGCCCTGTGTGATTGGAATTGATGTTAGATTATGACAAAAGCTAATCAACAATTGCTGAAGAGAGGTGCAGTAGTTGAGCCCACTTCCTAGACTTGACAATCCATTACACTCTATGAGATTCAATTTCCGGAGAGACGGCATGCCCCGTGCGGTTGGAATTGAAACCAGATTAGGGCACTTATATATCTCCAACTCCTGAAGAGAGGTGCAGTAATCGAGCCCAACCTCTAGGCTTGATAATGCCTCACAACCATGGATTTTCAATTGACGGAGAGATGCGATGCCCTGTGTGATCCGAATCGACTCTAGGCTGTCACAACCAGATATACTCAACTCCTCAAGATGAGGGAGCGTGTCAGATACATCAAGAGCAATACACGTCAACTCATCACAACCACTTACCTCTAAATGTGTGAGACTATTGTTATTGTTCAGCATCCCTTCTGGTAGACAAGTGAGTCCCTTTACACCAATTATTGTGAGATAAGTGAGAGTGGTAAGTTGAGTGCTTATATTTTCTATTGGCATGCTGTTACCCATTCTATCCATCACCAACATCTTGAGACGTGGAAAACGACTCGGAGCATTTCTCAATTTAGGACAGTCAATGAGATGCAACTTATCGAGGCAAGGAAATTCCACAACTTCTCCTTCAGCTGATATCCTCGGTGCTTCCATCCATTCAATGAGCTCTTGGCACTTGTTGATGTATAATGTTTTCAGTGCTCGAAATGAAGTTGTACCAGTACCATAAAACTCAGTTCCCAAACGTATCAGCTTATGCATCTGAATACCAAGAGATCTTAAATTAGGTAGATGGCCGAGTGTTGGGATTCCTTCACAATTGTTACAGCCAGCTAATCGAATCTCCTTCAAATTTTGGAGACCCGTTATCCATGACGGAAGTGTAGCACCCATGAAAAACTCAATGTTCAAGCTCTGCAAATTAAGATGAGGTTTCAAGCCATCTATTACATCCGTCTCATTGCCATTAGGTACCTCACCGTGTGTCCAGTCACATGTTAACTCGCTCAAGTGACTCTTCTCCGCTAAGCAAGCATTCTTTGCTTCTTCTCCATCCCTTACATGTTCTAGCCTATAGATAATTAAGTGGCCTCTCAAATGCTTCAACCCACCCAACTCCTCCATTGTAGGACCAGTCTCCTTACCCACATTAAACCAAGGTAATGTTTGGATTTTAGTTAATCGCCCCACAATCCCAGCCTCAAATTCCATTGGCCATGTTATGCCATCGTGATAAAGATGCCTCAAGTTGATCAAATTTTGAATCTCTTTTGGACATTTTCGAAGAGACCACGGTAATATCAATGTTTGGAGGTTATAGAGCTTGCCAATAGACTCTGGGAATGCTTTGATATTTGTATGGGAAAGATCTAGATACCTCAAGTGCTTCAACTTGTCGAGTGAATTTGGCGACTCCTGGTTCTTTACCTCCCAGAAAATTAAGAAATCTGGCGACTCCTGGTTTACCACACAGAAACTTAAGACACGTAAAGCACTTAACTTCGGTAAAATGATATTAAGGACCTGGACACTAGAAAAGAGTGAGCGCAGTCTTGAAATACTTGTTTCTGGAATCCTTTTAAGTTCTGAAGTCGGAATCCGTGCAACATGTTGAATCTCATCATCATCCATCTCATGATTGAGGTCTGGTGTCAAGCTCTCACACTTGGATACTTCTATTGCAAGATCATGCACAAGATCGTGCATTTTGGATTTGGTGATAACGCCATCCTCATCCTTTGTAGCATCTTGAAATAAGGAGCTCTCCAGTAGAGTATCAAAATACCCTCTGCCTATATCCTCCATTTCAATCCCCTTGCTTTGGAGATCATGAGAAGGACGGAGAAAACCTTGAGCCATCCACAGTTGGATCAAGTTATCTCTTTTAATTGAGGAACCTCTTTTGAGCATGGAGCAATATGCAAAACATTGTTTCAATGGGAATTCCAAATTGTCAAAACTCAACCTCAGAACCGACATAATCCTGCTATCCTCTCTGTCTGATGATACCTGCCATATTTCACTTTCCTTAATTGACTTCCATTCATTGTAGACGTCGCTACTATTCTTAGAACGCATCAAGCTTCCCAAAACCTACAGTTATATGAGTTTCAAATTTCAGCATAACTTCATCTATACATACCAAATAGTTCAACTACACATTAAATTATCAATAAGGTGATTGAAGATACTGTACCTTTGCCACCAATGGAAGACCAGCACATTTTTTGGCAATGTCCCTTCCGATTCCCTCTAGATCTGAAGGTATCGGAGCATTAGGATCTGCAAATGCTCTATCCTTCACTATGGACCAACATTCATCATCCGCTAGAGTCCCTAGATCGCATCTATCAAGTGTTTCCATGATTGATGCAACCCTGGCACTACGGGTGGTGACAATCACAGAGCTTCCTTTGGCAGAACTTAGTAGCAACAGACAACGCTTCAAATCCTCCCAACTATTAGCATCCACATCCCAAACGTCATCAAGCACAAGAAAATACCTTTTCTCTTTCAACTTCCCGTGGAGGCTTCCAATCAATGCTTCCCGATGTGAAAGATTTGCTCCCGTTGAGTCGTCATATGATTCCAGCATTCCACGTAATATTGAATTGACATCAGAAGTATTGGGTGCGTATACCCAGAATGTTGTATCAAAGTACATTTTCATTTCACCTTCTTTCAGCTGCTTGGTAACTATTTGGGCCAAAGTTGTTTTACCCAGGCCTCCCAATCCCACAACGGCCATCACCGAAAGAACCTTTTCTTGATTTTTGGAGTCGGTCAGGGTTGCAATTATATTTGTCAAAACCTGATCCCTTCCAACAATGATTGCATCTTTGTGGGTGAATTCATTTTTCTCAAGGAATGAGAATGTTTCCCTTGACTGCTTGCCTTGACTGCTTGCTGCACCTCCATTTGATCTCCTTGTCGTGGCGAGTCCCACACTGGCTGCTCGATTGTTGAGATTCTCCAAGGATGTGTTGATGTCGTGAATCTTGCGTGCCATCTGGAGACGAAATACAAGAGGATTGTTGCAGAAGAAGCCGAGTATCTTCTTATCCAGGCTTGTCTCCTCTATAACGATCCGATCTACTTCATATTGAACTTCCTCCAAGATATCTTCTGCATCATGAGCTACGCTTATCAGCCTCTTCATCCACCTGGCCCTTGCCCGCATTTTCCGATCTTCGGGTTCGTGCGCAGCATCATGTATCATATCCCCAATATCAGTTGAGGATACTTGGAGCTTATATAGCTCTTTGCGGAAACAGCAGACGATTTCGAGTCCCAATTGATCAGTAGCAAGTGAAGACACCTTACTCAGCGCTCCTCCGGCAGCAGAAGTAAGGAGAGAGAGCACAACCATCTTTCCGGGGTCTTCAGAATCACTCTCAAACTCAAGGGTGAATAGTCACGCAAGCTCCACGAGTCGGTCACAGAGGTGGAGGGGGAGAGTGTTTTAGGTAGTCTGTCGTTGTATGTAAAAGCTGGGTATTGGCTGGGATGGGATCCTTTGAAAATTAAACGACAAGAGCTAGCTGAGATTCCTTCGAGCATGATTGAAAGTTGACTTTTGTTGGACAAGATGAAACAAGGACAGCAACGGCCCAAAACAAGGACAAGGGCCCACCCGATGAGTTCTTTCTTATTTCTGACACCGAATATACCTACAATTTCCATACGCTTGCTCATCTCTTTCATAATTTTCCACATCTTCTACCTCGATCCTCTCATTGCTAAAAAACCAAAATCGTGTAAAATTCCACAAATATCCCAGACAGATATAAATCTCTTACAAAAACATACTGACACGGTCAAAACAGCAGTATAGTTAAAAAAATTACAAAATTAAAAAAATTGAAGTATATTTGAAAACCATAGACTAAGAACTTTGAGACTCAACCACTAGAAATGAAAAAAAATATAGAGCTTACTGTTCATCCAAATAGTACAATTTAGGGTGTGCTGAATTATTGCCCTCCATTATTGGCATCCATTGGAGATGGATGGCCCAAGTAAAAAGGTTTCAAAATTGATGTGAAAAGATGCAAGTAGCCTTGTACGAAATTATTTCAATATTTCATGTAAGGCAATTTTGGTGATTGCATTAAGTAAATTTAGAGGCTATGTGCTTGATGGTTAAATACTTTAGCTGTAGGTAATTGGAGTGTCCTATATTGCTCTGGAGTGTTGAAATTTTGGAGTCGGGAATCGTTAGATTAGCTCATTGTGTGGAAAAAACAGTAAATAGTGACTAATCTAACGGCTTCCGAATACTCCAAAGTACTATAGAATTTTCGTAAGTAATCAAACTAATAGCATATATAAGAGGGAGAAGATTACCGGCGAGCAGAAGTAGGGAAAAGATGGTGGAATGATTTGATCGAGGCATATACCCGGTGCGGTCAAACAGTGACCCCATTACATGTATGTTCCACATTATGCATCTCCTTTCAATCGGTCCAAGCAAGCCCAATCAGTCAGTTGCACTAATACTGCAGCTGGAACTTCCACTATATTTCTTTATCAAAACTGAAGATGTCAAGCAACCCTTTTGCCAATTAATCCAGAGTTGGATCCAGTTACCCTGTCAATAAACTTTTATGAACACCGAGCAATACGAAAAACATCGCGATTTCATATTTTCAAAACTGAACCTTCAAAACTGACATTTTTCTTTCCTATGCTCCTCACAATTGAGAGATCTCACTTTTTTTTTTTTTTTCTGACCATTCACTTGCAGTGTTCTAGAACGCATCTTGCTTCCCAAAACCTGTTGAAATAAAATTTAGAATGCACCAATTACTGATAGATACAACGGCCTTCATAAGAATTTTGTCATGTCCTTGAGCACACCTAAAACCATAATTCTCAAGTTTTCACTTAATAAATCCATACCCCTCAAATCTCTCCCTTAGTAACTGTTGGAAGAAAATTAAATATTAATAAATGTCGACTATGGTCATAGTTTACTACTTACACATTTATCACCTTTCACCACGTGCTTTTGCATTTGTACACGCATTATCTTCTAGTCAAGTACTCTTTGCATTACGAGATATGGAATAAATATAAGAAGACTTGGTGTTCTAAAGTTGCCAAGATAAGGCATAATTATTGCTTGATCTGTTTCAGAGAAACAGACTAACCACCTTTTCTTACAATGTTTCATTGTTGACGCCCTTTGGGCAAGATATTTTCAGGCAGCTATGTTGAACTGGGTCAATCCAGCAAACTGTGTGACGTCATTGAGAGAAAGGTACAAATTTTTGGCAAGAGAGAAGAAATTGGTGTCCGAAATAGGTGCTACGATGGCTATCATTCGAGTTAATTGGACAGAAAGAAACAGAAGATATTTGAAAGATGAGAGGGGGGAGGAGCTATTTGCAGGATAGGGTGAAATTCCCGGCTCCTTTGTGGCTTAAGTTTCATAACTTTCCTCAGACTTCATAAATTATTCATTCTTTGCTATTTTCTCCAATTCCAGTGCAAATAGTCTTCAGTTTCTTAATTTCCTGAATTATGGTTTATTTCCTGTGTCTGTCGTCTTAGTTTTGGCTAGCTAATTTTGTTGGGCTGGCTCTCTATCCACTACTCTATACTTTCTTTCAATTATATTATGTTCCCTATCAAGGGGTGGGGGGCAATTTAGGACAATTCTGAGGTTCACCCCTTGGGTGAATCAGCATATTCATCCTCTCTTGTGATTAAGCATAATAACTTTATAATTTTCTAATCTAACCATTCATGTTGTATAATGTAATACAAAAATTAGCTCTGTAAAAAATCAATCAAATTGAAGACCTTTTAGTTATTCATTTATATGAAATACATGGACGGTTCATCATAATAGCAGTAAGTGTTGTTAGAACCGTCTATTTGTTTGATTCAATTAGATAGATTTCCGATTCGAGTGATTTTTTACAGAGATGATCTTTAAAGGTTAAGATATGGACTGTTCGATTATTTATTAAGTAAAAGTGGGGTGAATATGCTTATTTACCTTAAGGGTGAACCTAAGAATTGTCCGGCAACTTAAATGATACATATCCTAAAAGAGTCACTGTACCATTTTTGGAACTCAACTTAAGGGATGAAGAACTAGCTATTGGATTAGAGGTATTTATTTGAGTGGAAACAAATTTAATTAGAAAAGAAGAATAAGTACAGCAAAGGGAAGGTGGACCTGATCACCTGAAGTCCACAAAGTAGATCACGAAGAGAAAAGCTTTGCTCTAAGCAAAGCCTTTCTTAAAACAAGGCAGAATATCGATTGTGGGACAACACCCCACCCCTCTACAAAAGCTTTGCACCCTAGATTACAGCAGCCTTCCAATCTAAAAGAATGGAAGAAAGACTGTAATCTTTGAATGCCTTTGAAACAGAAGCCCAGAGAGCTGCCGTATAATCTACTCTCTCCATAGCTCCTCCACCCCTACTCCCCAGTAGCCTTCAAAGATTATTTTGTTTCTTTCCATCCACAGCACCCAAATGACACCTAGTTCACTTCATCCCCAGAAAACCTTGGCTTTCTTCTCCCTTAAATAAATTCTTCCAGAGACTATTAGAGGTATTAGTCATCCACATTATGCGATGGGATCCAAATTCAAATCCCCTTTCTTTTAACCTTGGCTTTCTTCTTGGCCCGCCGCTGCCCCGAAAGCTGGATCGAAGACACCCAGACGAGCGAAACCGACCCGGCCGGAAAACGTCGACGCCGGCGTTGCACGGGCCGATCCTTCCCATTTTCGTGATCTCCTCTTCCCCCTGATCATCCCCATATAAGTCTTTCATCACGATTTTGAGTGTAGAACACTAGATCAAGGTTTGACTTTTACGACGTCCCTGATTTAATATGAAATCTGATCGGACGCACAGGAATAATCCGACTTCCAAGCTTGATCTAGAACGATCTAGGCCAAACCAGACTTAGCTCCAGGTATGGAAGTCGATCACCCTTTCATTTTGAACAAGTTTGTAGTTGGTCGCTTTGCCATCGGAGGTGGTTGACCCGGAGTTGACCGCCGCGTTGACCGCCCACTGACCACCGCTTGTGGCGGCGCGTCAGACCATATTTCGAGTTTTCATTATCTAGGCGATGATCTATGCATCCATACGAGCGTTTTGATATATAACATGGTCATGTTAGAAAAAGTTGATAAATAGTGGATTTACGTTTTTACGTTACTATTTACGGTTTTTACGTTTTATCTTCGGTTTACGATCTGCGAAGATCAGACCATCGGTTTTGCTTCAAATTTAGATATGTTGATCGTATGACTGTACCGATGACTTTGTGAGGTCACGGGCGAAGATCCGACCATTGGATCTTCGTATAATTGTAAAACAGTAATTCGGAAGGCGATTCGTGAGAATCTGACCGTCGGATTTTCATATAAAATTATGGAGATATTAGTAAGGGCAATTCAGGAAGATCGGACCGTTGGATCTTCGTGATAATATTGGAGGATGATCCTAAGGGCGATCCGTGAGGATCCGACCGTTGGATCATCATATAATTTCGATCCGACCGTTGGATCATCGTTTAATTTCAATCCGACCGTTGGATCATCGTTTAAGTACGTTTATGAGTTGTTGGCTAAGTTAAGATCATTATTGGATTAGGTGATCGATGGATTGATTTGGTGGACGATTCGGATTGATATAATTGGCTTTTTAGAAGACGCAGCTGGATTAGAGGTGAGTAAACCTCACGTGGTTCATATTACGAACTGAATAAATTTAATTACTTTATTTTTGTCGTAATTGTGTGAAAATATTTATGGAATGGACTTGATCAACCGTCCATAGTTAAGTAAAATGATTTTATTATACAAATGAATTTCACGGTTTTTGTGCTTGAACTATAGTTGGTATTAGTGGTCATCCCTGAGCGGATGATTACGTATATATATATTTATGTGGAATATATATATTGGTTGACGTGTGATTGGTGTGATGAAATGATTGAGACTGGATTGGATATTATTCAAGCTATTAATCTCGCATTTAATTGTTGAATAATGAAATGTTGATCCTGTGGTGTGAAAGCTATTTTATATGCCCAATTGTGAATATGTGGAAATTATTTTAAGAAATAAAGATTTGTCTTGAAATAATGTCTCTTTATGTGGGTGTACATATACATATATACGATCTATAAATCATAAAGATTGTATTTTGTGATTTTGATTATGTCTGAGAAGTACAATTGTGAAGCCGGGTGTTATCTACTACCCCGTGCTTAAGTGAATTACTGGTAAATGTGTTTTGGTGTTATGTGGAAGTTAGCCTTGGGCCCTAGTCCCTACAGATAGTGCACTATTATACTCTTAGGAACCTTGCTTTGTGCATACGGTTGCTTTGTGCATACCTTGAGTATACATACTTTGGATTTGTCCTCTGTATGCTGCGGCTTTCCCGTGCTTTGGTATTATGGACCCTAGCACGTGGATTTATGATTTGTTACCAGTCAACCTGGCTTTCCCGTGTTTTGGTATTATGGACCCTAACACGTGGATTTATGATTTGTTACCAGTTAATCCGAAAATTCACTAAAATGAAAAGTGTACTTATATTATTTTGATCAAATATCTATCTGTGATATATTGTTAATATGTGAAGGTGTTAGTGAAAAGAGAATCAAGCATGCTTTGCTTTAATGTTATTTCACATATTAATGTTGCAATAGTTGTTGGTTGTGATCAGTCAAATGTTGAGTTTTAAAAGAGAGTATCGAGAATATATTTGCTTTTATGTTTATGTGATTTTTGGAGTTACCGTGTGACTGTGTTGATTGTTTACTTGAGTTATAATAAATATAATTGAATAAATCAACAGTTCTTTCTTGTTTACTCATACGGGCTGTCAAAAGCTTACCGGGTTTTGTGTTGTTGCAATTCCCGGTACACTATTCGAATTGTGTAGCGGGTAATCTCACAGGTCAGGAGAATCAGAGCAGTGATCGTGCGGTTTAGAGTATTAGTATTAGATTTACAGCATTTGTTTTGTGAGGAGAATTATACTCATTTGAGTTTTACTATTTGATTTGGTGAGAGTGTGCTGTAATAAGTAGCTTGAGGATTTGGTTTATGTAATATCAAGAGGTGTAACTAGTGGTTGTTTCTGAGAGAAAAATTCAGAACGTTATTTGTATTGTTATTAGTCATGTTCCGGATTTGAATCCTTTATTCAAAATTCGGGGTGTGACACGCATGTTCGAAAAATTGTGGTTTGAAGTCTACCACAGATGAGCCTACGAGCATTTAGGGTAATGCTGCTTGTATTGAACAAATGAAGCAAGGCTACATCAAAAACGACAACACCAAGGATAATCAGCAACAACAAACTCTCCTTAAGATCAAAGTGAACTAGGTTCAATCTGAGTACAGTATGGCAGGCTTGCTCATTAAGTCATTGCCTAAATTCCACTTTCGAGGAACATGTTGGTAGCATCGTTTGCGGAAGTTATCCGAACTCCCATGACCGTAGTCATCAAGGGGAGATGCAGACATCAGGGGGAGATGTCTACATGTATGGTCTCGAAACGTGAAGGGTGTGTTGTGCTCTTTTTCCCCTTCAACCGAGGTTATTTTTGTCCCACAGGATTTTTGTTATTCGGCAAGGTTTTTAACGAGGCAACGAGAGAAGCACCACGTTTGGGCGACACAAGGGGGAGTGCATGTTCAAGTAAATCCAGAATATGTGTCTGGCCCAAACTCTAGGTTACTTGACCTAGTGGTAATAGGGTTTAATTAGGACTGTCAATGGGTCGTGTCGGGTTGGGTTCGTGTCGGGTCAAGGTATTTGTCGTGTCGCAAGATACAAACCCAAACCCAATCCATTTAATAATCGTGTCAAAAATTTAAACTCAAACCCAACCTATTTATTAAACGGGTTACCTGTTTCCAATCCGCTTAACCCATTTAACATATATGTCTTGTTGTGTTAGACAAAATAACTCATTTAAAGGTTAACAATGCGACCCATTTAACTAAAAAATGCATAAATTGATTAAATTCACTAAAAACTCTATAAGACGAAGAATATAAATAATTATTTATATTCATAAATAATTAAATCCAATAATTATAAAGCAAAATATTTCAAATTGTCTAATCCTATGATCAAATACTCCCAACGTCCTAAATTTCAAGAAGAAGTATAGCATAGTCGGGTTATACGGGTTCACTTCGTGTTGGCGGGTTGACCCGTGGCCGACCCATTTATTAAATGGGTCATGGCAGGTTGACCCACAGCTGACCCGCTTTTTAATCGTGCGGGTTCAACCCTCTTTGTTTCGTGCGGGTTTCGAGTCGTGTCGGAATTGACAGCCCTAGGTTTAATTAGAAGAATCTAGAGATTCCTATTCAATGTATTATTACATTTCCTTGTATGATTCAGATTCTATGCATTGTAATCCTCTATATAAAGAGGCCCCTATTATTAATGAGAATATCGCTCTCTCAAATATCGTTTCCCTAAAACATAAATTACATAATCATGATAAAATTTGATATTAATTCTCTTAGAAAACCCTAAATTGAAAAGGAAAAGATGTGGTTTGAGAATGCAACCTTCATCATTTCTTTCCGCTTTGCTCTCTGCAATTTTAGTCATGTCCATTGAGTTTGTTACAAAAAAAAAAAAGTAAGATGCATCAGAATTAAAATCTAATAGTCAGTCAGACTGTAATGTCCCAGCAGGGCATGCTCTCATGTTTCTTCTATGAGAGCATCATTGTGCCATTGATTTCCTAATGAAACAACTGCTTTGCTATTATTAGACATGCAATCAACAGTAGTCGAGAGTCAGGCGATAGGTGGGGAGTGGTTGACTTTAGTGAATTCACAATCTTATGATGATGGAAGTCAAAAATCGTCCAAAGTTAGTATATTGTGGTTGCAAGGGGTACAACGTTTTTGAAGGTGAGAGTGTTCTAGATGGCCATACGGATTGTGATACTACTCTTTCTCAACAAGAAGTTTTAGTTGAAATGTTTGGTAGCAAACAATTTGGAAGAAGATAGATGATGGATTTTATGATGATTTAGTTTCTTGTTCGGTGATGAGTAGACCTTGAATTTGGTCGTTTGTTACTGGTGTGATATGATGAATTAGAGAGTGCAAGTGTTTACATCTTCTTTAGGGACATTGATATGTCACCGATTGATTTTTTTTCGGTAAGTTAATGAAATATTGATGATGCATGTGGAGAAGGAGAACAGAAACATTACAAGGAAGCATAGATGTTATCTATGGCAGTGTCATCATATGGATGAACTCATACAAGATTATTATTTAAGATCACACTGTTCAATGGTTTCTTAGCTTTTGGCTTCTCAATCACTGATTTTCTGCTGAGAGTTGATGCATGCATGTTTAAAATTTTTCGAGTATGGATCGTGACGGCACTATAAAAAAAGTGGGCAAAAGCTACTGTTTTTGTTGATATTGGGAGCTGCCATCTACAGAATCACAGGATGGATGTCTTCTGCTTTGGCACCTGTCAAGACAGAAATAGGTCAGGGTGATGCTGGCCTATAACCCTCCGATGCCTAAATCAGTATCTGTATAAGATAAGGACAAGGTCACGGTACAAAGTGGAATAGTAAACTTACTTAACTAGGATGTGTTTTCCCATTTATAGGAGATTTGAGGTATGCACCCAAATGCATTTTGATGTGGCTGGAAGTGTGTTTCCATATATGTTGAAGGTCTTGTTGTCTACCTGGGGTTGTTCCCCATCCATGCCTAGCTTGCCACTGAAGGTGGCGCCAGTTGGCATGGACATTGGTGAGCTATGATGCTTAGTGTTAGGGTCTCCAGCGTGCCTCTAGCCGGTAACAAGGCGGTTTCTGGTGGCTATTGAGCCATGTATTTCAGTTATTTGTGCTCTGTACTCCCGTGGTATAATTAGCTACGATCATTTACCCACCATTATGTGTTAGTTCAAGTTAAAATGCTCCTAGATACCATAGATGACAAACTTTGTTTCATATGTATTAATTTATATTAGAATTTTAATAAAAAAAATGTGCCACGACTGACACATATTATGAATCTTTTGTCCTTTATACGTGGGTAAAGGCTATGGCATTGGCATATTTACCCACGAATCAATTTCATAGCAATTTCATAGTTGTTGCCCCTTTTTTTTTTTTTAGTGAGGATGTGTAATACCCAAGGTATATGGCAGGGTTTCTCTAGCAGAATATCATGAAACAAAGGCAAGGAACCTTATGTTTCTATTTGATCACTATATAAACTAGGCATATCCTGCAAAAAGAGGCAAGCCAGATCATGAAGTCACCACTAATGAAGTGGTAGAAAGAACCAGGCATTACACTGCAGGTGCTGACTACACATGCAGCTCAAAGGAGTATTTCAACAAAACAGAAGTGCATGCATATGTTGATAGACTTTGGGGTAACTCACATCATCATTTATCCTTGTTTACTCGAGAATTACTAGCAGCCTCGCTGCGGATAAGACTAAGTCTCTGAAAGTAATGATAAGTAGTGGCAAATTGTAATAATGTAATTTTGGACCTGCAGAAATTTTTCCAGTGGACACAAACTTGTGAGACAGTTTTGGAAGCGATCGGCTAGGTTGAATATCTCTCAAATTTGAGCCATACCCTTTGTATCTGTCCAATTAGGTGCAGTGAGAATGGCCATCCTAATTTGTTTCACACAAAGTGGAGATGGCAACCCAGAAATTGCAACTTGTGTAAGGAAAGTAATCAGCCATATCTCCCATATTATTGCAGATTGATTTATCATTTGATTTGTGTAATAGTTGTAGCCTTCCTTATATGTACATTTTAGATAGTAAACAGATTCCTTACTTGTAGGAACAACTTGTAATCACACTTGTATAAAGATACGATTCTATGTTAATGAAATCATCACTTCAGCATATCAGTTTCTCCTTCTTTTCATGGTATCAAAGCAGGATTAGATCCTGACTCTTCTCATCTGCTGCACTCTAACCTCTCGTGTAGCCTACCCTCCATTCTCTCATCGTTCCAACCAACATGGGCAACGATGATGTCCTCTCACCATCACCCAAGGATCATGGCAAATCAAAAGCCGATTCCTCCAATCCTCCTACATCTGAGATGTAAAAATCTGACCTCTCTAATCCCTTTTTCACTCATCATTCAGATCATCCAGGTCTAGTCCTAGTCTCTAAGCCCCTGAATGGAGACAATTATGCGGGATGGAAAAGGGCTATGACCCTAGCTTTGAATTCTAAGAACAAGCTTGGTTTTGTGAACGGCACAATAAAGGCTCCCTCAGAAGAGACAGACCCAGAAGGCTATGAGACTTGGTCGCGTTGTAATGATATGGTTCATTCATGGATCATCAACACTGTTGATTCAGAAATCACCGACAGTGTTATCTACTATCCTACTGCACACGAAGTATGGGAAGATCTTCGTGAACGATTCTCCCAAGGTAATGCTCCACGCATTTTTGAAATTCAGCGAGAAATCGCTTGTTTCCGACAAGAGCAATTGTCAGTTTCAGCTTATTATACAAAATTGAAAGGCTTATGGGATGAATTAGCTTCCTATTCTGAGACATCTCGAGGAGCACAGGCAGAACAACAAAGACTTATGCAATTTCTCATGGGGCTGAATGATACTTACAGTTCTATACGTGGACAGATTCTTCTGATGAGTCCTTTGCCAACAGTCCATCAGGCATATGTAGCTGTCTCTCAGGACGAGAAACAATGTTCACTTGGCGCCTCTCATCCGGCAGCAGAATCATCTTCAAGCGCTGCAATGGCAGTGGGCAATCCTGGCAGACCCAGTTTCAATTCAGGAAGAAGTGGACGCTTTGAGAAGACTGATCGGCATATGCAGCGTCCAGAACGCAATTTTGCGTCCCAAGAAGGACGCCCTCTTGATACTGAACGGCAACAAGGCTCTGGCAGGGGTAGACCTCATTGTACCTATTGTGGAGATCCAGGACATTGGGTACAGACTTGTTATCAACTGATTGGGTATCCCCCAGGTCACCCTAAAGCGAGGCAAGGCACAGGTTTTTCGAAGCAACCAAGAGCAGCTCCTTCGGCAAACCAAGTCTGCGCGACTGTTGAAGATGGTGGTGGGCCAACCGTGACACTCACTGAGGCCCAATTTAAATAGTTTATGACTGCTCTTAGTAATCAGACTTTGAAGCCCAATTCCAATACCAGTGCAAGTTCCAAAGCAAACGCCGTCACAAAACCAGGTTTGTCCAAGGTCGTTTCCCGCAATTGGATCATTGACAGCGGTGCGACTGATCACATTACTTCATCTACGCAATTATTACACAAAAATAATAATTGCTCATTACCACCTGTTCTATTGCCTAGCGGAGATAAAATTAATATTGCTGCTAAAGGATCATTACCTCTCAGTACCATGTTTTATCTTCCTGATGTGTTATCTGTGCCTAAATTCAAAGTCGATTTATTGTCGATTATCCGATTGACAAGAGGATTAAACTGTTCAGTGACCTTCTATCCATATTGGTGTATTTTGCAGGATCTGGCTACGAGGAGGACGATTGGTTTGGGTGAACAACGCAATGGATTATATTATTTGGTGGCATTAGCGACGGAGAAGTCTAAAACCAGTCCTTCTTTTTCCATCACACGCCCAGCCTGTCACCTTACCATCACCTCCAGCGATTTATGGCACAACCGCTTAGGGCATGTGTCATCCTCTTGTTTAGGTTTCATTGCTAAGAATTTTCTGCATGTTTCCTTTCCGTCTAATAATAATGCTTGCCATATATGTCCTTTGGCCAAGCAGAGTCGCCTACCTTTTAGTATTAGTACCATATCTTCTGTCAAACCATTTGATATTATTCATTGTGATATTTGGGGTCGATATCAATTTCCTTCTATTTCTGGTGCTCATTATTTTCTTACCATTGTTGATGACTATACACGTTTTACTTGGATCTTTTTAATGCGCCATAAAGCTGAAGTCCAATCACTCATTAAACAATTTTTTAGCTATGCTATCACTCAATTTGATTCTCGCATTAAAACTTTCTGTAGTGATAATTGTAGTGAATTCTTATCCCTTCGATCTTTTTTTAATGATAATGGTGTCGTTTTCCAACATTCTTGCGTTTACACGCCCCAACAAAATGGGGTTGTGGAACGTAAACATCGACACATTCTTCAAGTGGCTCGTGCCCTCAAATTTCAAGCACACCTCCCTTCTCAATTTTGGGGGGAGTGTGCTCTTACTGCAGTCCACATCATCAACCGCTTACCCTCTCCCATTCTTTCTTTCAAAACTCCCTTCGAACTTCTTTATTCAAAACCTCCTTCTTTCTCCCACCTACGTGTTTTTGGTTGTTTAGCTTATGCTACTAACATTAATCCCGCTCATAAATTCGATCAACATGCCATTCAGTCCATTTTTATCGGGTATCCCATCGGTCAAAAGGCCTACAAGTTGTTTGATTTATCCCGCAAGAAGGTCTTTACTAGCCGCGACGTCAAATTTCATGAGCATATTTTCCCCTATTCCACTCTGCCCAGTTCTGTGGTCTCATCATTGGGCCACCAACTGGGCCCAATTCCCTTGCCCCCTGACCCATTCACTTCATCCTCTGACTTTGACTTTCCCTTCTCTCCATCTGCATCGCATTCTCTCAGTCCCCCTATTTCTTCATCCTTATCTCTAGACACCGATCCCTCCTCTTTCACCCCAACATCTTCGCCGCCCCCATCGCCTCCACCGCCCTCTCTCTGTACTTATTCTCGTCGTCGTTCGACGAAACCTCCTGTCACCGACTTCGTCCTTCTCGGTCCGTCCCACTCTCCTTTGCCTGTTTCTCTTTCTCCTACGGCGTCGGTCTCTTCCCCAGTGCCGCCGTCGCTACTCCCGCCGCTTCCTTCCCCTCTCCCCACGCCTGCCGTGCCCATTCCTAACCCTATACCCGACCCTCCACCCGCTCCCGAACTCGTACCCGATCTGGCACCCATACCCAATCCCGATCCCATACCCGATCCGGCTCCCCTCCGTCGCTCCGGCCGCCTGACACGTCCCCCGGACCGCCTCACCTACCATGTCTGCTCCACCGTTCCCTCGGACCAATCGTCTTCTTTGTTGCCTCGTCCAACCAAAGGTACCCGCTACCCCTTGGCCAATTATGTTTCCTATCATCGGTATTTGCCGCAGCACCTCTGTAATTACAGAATGGATATGTGTGTTTCCCAACTAATGCAACTGATCAATATGTCAACAAATTTAGGAATTAGTCTTAGGAGTGCAGGCCTGTTCGCATCCTAATATAGGAGTGCAGTATAACTTGAATCATAATCGAAACTGCAGATCAATCTCAATAAGTCTGACGATGTTATGCTTTACTCAATTAACCAAACCATTCAAAGTAAACTCATCACACATAACACAAGATCTGTTGACGCAGTAAAACCCTCCAAAGAGGTAAACAACTGCGGGCACTATGCCGGTGAACAATCCACTATGTGAATATGAAAGTACATAAAGATCTTACACAACTCATCTACTAGAACCAATCTAGTGGGCAGCGGTGTCTCCTCGTCTTTGCTACTTCCAAATCAGCGACCTTGTTCTCCTTTGTCAATCTTGAGATGGCACAACTCTCACCTCGGTTGTCAATCACCTCAAGGCACAAATCATGCATGAACTACCAACACACATGAAGCATAAAACCAGAAAACTTTTTGACAGAAAAAGTTTTGGGATTTGATAGTCCTTCAAGAGCTAAACAAGGAACAGCTCATGAAGAATTCTCAACAATTTTGGCTCAATACTTTCTGAGGATGAAAGATCAGAAAGCTCTTTGTAAACGTAGCAGTGATATCTTTTCTGTTCTGGTGTGTCACCCTAACAACGTGAAAAACACACATATATATATATAAGATATGAATGAACTAGTGTCTCCTAGGGTTTCTGCTACAGAAAGGCTTTGCAAAAGAGGTTTTTATCCATGGATTAAAATCAGACGTTTAAAAGGAAAAGCCCATAAACCAATTTAAGAAAGTTTGAATGCTTTGGATAAAACCTTCCAAAAATTCGCATATCAGTACATTAGGATTGAAAAGATTTTCGCATCCTACAATAGGATTTAAAGACAAGTTCAGTCCTAACCACTTTACAAGCATGCACATGTATGCAAGACATACCTGAATGATGAGAGTTGTGCATGAAGCTTGAAGCATTCCATTCTTCTAAGGATCCAAGAGTAGAAAGTTATTACATGAAAACATGACTCTTGGTTGTTGCGCTTAGGAAATGCCAATCAAATAAACATTGCACTAACAATCTCCCCCTTTGGCATTTCCTAGGCAAAACAACATATTAATCATACACAATAGTTAATCCTATACTACCATGACCCATGAAATATGAACTTCCAAGTTATAATCTGCACACAAGAAACATAACACTCGTGAAGAACATGTATGGTTGAAGTAGTGTAAACATAAGCATATGAAACATTAAGAACATTAAACTTCCAATCTCTCCCCCTTTTTGCCTGGAAAGGACAAAGGGACCAAAGCATATTGTGCATAAGATTTCACTCCCCCTAAATTCAATACACATGTATTGGTAGCAGCGGAAACAAACATTAATCAGGGGGCTAGGAATAAAATGTCAAACTGATCCTGCAATAGAAGTGAACCTTCAAACACTCTTGAATATCAGTATGTTATGACAACTTTCAAAAGATCAAGAAGAATAGGGTATATGTTTGAACCAAGGTAACCTGCACTTTGTAGCAGACACAATTGAGAAGAACCAAGCAGAGATGATGCATGAGACAGACCATTACCACACACAGAGCAATCAAGCAGAGCTTTTCCAAGATAACATCAACATGAACACTTCTCAAGAGCATCAACCAGCAGATTTGAAAGAGAGCAGGTCTCAGTAACGAAACACTATTTATTTCAAAACCAAATTGAGTTAGGGTACTAAAACTGCTATGCTGAAAAGTGAACCCAGATCATTAGAGGCTTTAGAGAGAGTATCACGAAGAGGCACAATATATATATAAATGGAGACATGATCTATGAGGGCGCATTGAGCGTTGAGCAACTGATATACATTTTTTTTTATTTTTTTGTTGCGAACCCCCGTTTTTTTTTTTTTTTTTTTTTTTTTTTTTTAACAGAAAGATCATGAGTCAAACCATCCCCGTTTCGACCTGAAACACACTAGCTTTACAAGGCAGGTGTCCCATCTACATTTGGAGATAGCCTGACTTGCCTAGACCACCACCGTTTCGACCTGAAACACTCTAGCTTTACAAGGCAGGTGTCCCATCTACATTTGGTGGTAGACTGGATGTCTCCTTAAAGAACAACTGGTGCCACTACAAGAGTGATAACTCGGTCTGCATACCCCACTCAACATCTTAGGTGTGCAAGTGCAAGAGACAAAGCAAGGCTTCAGTTGGCATAAACACAAGAAGGGAGGGAAAAGAATAGGGTTTAATTCTGGACCTTTAAACACTCAAAAAGCAAGAACAGATCACTACAGGAGAAGGCCAAGTGATGTAACTAAATCTCAGTTCATGAGTTGCTCTTGAGGTGATAATGTACTACAATGCACATGTTAGGATTGCAACAGAACACGCATCCTAAACTAGGATTGAAATAAACCTGGAATCCTAAATGCAAAATTGCAACAAATATGCAGATAGTCAAGTAACTCGAAACTAAATGAGGACAACAGTAATCAAATCTATACTACATGCAAACACACAGCTGCTACAAGCACAAGTTAAAAACTGGGAACCAACTTAGATCACAAATTCTAATGAATCGCTTGAGATTGTCAATACATACTTAATCCAAGGGCATTGAAAGTTGGCATTCATTTAACATGAACTCAAGTGCAAGAGAACTTCTTTCAACACCATTGAAAACACCACATGATATGTTCATATTATTAACCTTACCTGTCAACTTACCACAAGATAGATCGGATTAACCTGATTCACACATTCAGTAACACCATTGTGAAATTTTCCAAGGCATTGAGTTGTTGATGCCAAAATTCCAGACCAATTTCTTTTTTGTTTTAAACCTCGGCAACCTAGCTTTCTTTGGAAATTGAGCATCCAAACATTCATCCATTAATCCTGCAACGCAACACTCTCAAACAGAAATACCCGTGAGGCAAGGTATGGTATGGTATAAAATCAAAGCAAATACTTCAGTTTTCCCTCTTTTTTTTTTTTTTTTTAATAAAGACTAAACAAAAACAAACCTAAAAAGAAAAAAGAACATCTTATAGAAAAATGCAAAAATAAACACACGGCTACTAAGACCTTAGGATTGAAAAGAACATTCAGTCCTAACAAACTAGAACACACTAGCGATAAGAAAAAACAAATGTAAACATGCAGAACACCACTACTCCCCCTATATATGTGCTTATGATGAAAAATAAAGCTATTGGCATTCAAGAATATATTTTTCGCAAGCACACATTGGAATAATTCACTTACCTGTATGTGGAAACTTAGAGAGATGATGTTCTTTTCGTATCCAGACTTGCTTCATCTTGGGCACAGGTGAGAATGGAACCGAAACGAGTCTTGCTATCTTATTTACTTCTTTCAAAAGAAATTCCAGCTTTTCTTGAAGATATTCTTTCTTTTTATTCATGAGTGGCTTCTTGTCATTCGAAGAATTCTTTCTTAGTTGATTGCACCTTGGTCTTATATGTCCTCGCTTTCCACAATGATGACACACAGGCACAAAATTCTTCAACATTGGTTTAGGTTCTTCACGCACAGGGAAAGTGGATTGTGACGAGGAATGATCAGAACCTTTAACAAACTTGGTGACATGCTCTCCCTTGGATGAACTTTCAGCATCATATCCCAGGCCATGTTTATCTCCAAATTTTTTACCAATCATTAGAATATTTTCTAACTTTTCACCACTTGAAGAATTGCATCCAGCCTTGGTTTTCATTTGCTCAAGCTCATATAACAGACAAGCCTTTTCAGTTTTAAGCTCCTCAACTTTATCACATCTCTCTTGGTACTTTTGTTGAAGGGATTGAAAGTCCTCCACAAGAGACTTTCTCACTGCATCACCTGCCTCCAATTGGGATTGAAATCCAGCTTCAGTCCTACTAATATTAGTCTTCAAGTTCTCAACTTCATTACTTAATTCTAAATTTCTTTTCTTCAATTCTTTTGAAGCCTCAGACAACATGATATATTGTTGCATTACTTCCTCAAGATCAAATTCTTCAACTTCAGACTCATCACCAGTAGTCGTTAATCCTACCAAGGCCACCACTTCAGAATCACTTTCAAGCATAGAGTCATCTTCACTGTCACTCCAAGTAACATTCATTGCTTTATTCCGTTTATTCTTGGACTTCTTCAAGGTATTTGCACATTCAGATGCAATGTGACCAAACCCTTCACATGCAAAACACTTTGGAGCATTGTTGTTTCTTTTTTCATGTGCTCTTTCAAACCTTAAAACCTTATTACCCGGCTTTTCTTTTATTCTTGTATTCTTGGAGCTTGAGTCAAACCTTGATTCACTTCTTTTGGATTTCCTATCCTTGAGAAATTTTCTGAATTTTCTTGTGACAAGATCAATTTCATCTTCATCATCATCCTCTTCATCTGTTGACTCATCTTCAATATCTTTCTTCACTTTAAGAGCTATGCTTTTGCTCTTCATTTCATCAGGGAGTTCCATCTCATATGTGGTTAAGTTTCCAATCAATTCTTGCAGATTATAGGTATTCAGGTCCTTCGACTCTTGAATGGCTATCTTCTTGGAATGATATTTCATAGGAAGAGACCTGAGTATTTTCTTGACTATTCTGTGCTGAGGTATGGGATCTCCTAAGTTGAAACAACCATTCACAACAACACTGAGCCTAGCATAGAAATCAGCAAACTTGTCATCTTCACCCATCTTCATATTTTCAAATTGTTGGATAAGTTGCTGAAGCTTGGATTCTCGAACAGCTGTAGTGCCTTCATGAGTAACTTGAAGAATATCCCATGCTTGCTTTGCAGAGTAACAATGCGAAATAAGCTGAAATTTATCAGAGGATACCGCTGTGAAGATAGAGTTTAATGCTTTCTGATTATTTGTACTCTTGGTGTTCTCATCTATAGTCCATTCACTCATCGGCTTCTTAACTTTGGCTTCAACAGTAGAACTGCCCTCTCCAATCTCTTTTGTGTCAACTTTTTCAGTCTTAGTTGGATACTCCCAACCACTTTCAATAACAGCCCATACAGCTACATCCTTTGCCCACAAAAAAACTTTCATCTTAGCCTTCCATGCTGCATAGTTGGTTTTGTCAACAAGAAACGGAGGGTGACTTGTTGACCCAGCTGCACGATCACTTATACCTTCCATTATGTTTCCTTTGAGGATCTCACTAAGTCCGTCTAGTGACCTGCTCTGGTACCAATTGTAATTACAGAATGGATATGTGTGTTTCCCAACTAATGCAACTGATCAATATGTCAACAAATTTAGGAATTAGTCTTAGGAGTGCAGGCCTGTTCGCATCCTAATATAGGAGTGCAGTATAACTTGAATCCTAATCGAAACTGCAGATCAATCTCAATAAGTCTGACGATGTTATGCTTTACTCAATTAACCAAACCATTCAAAGTAAACTCATCACACATAACACAAGATCTGTTGACGCAGTAAAACCCTCCAAAGAGGTAAACAACTGCGGGCACTATGCCGGTGAACAATCCACTATGTGAATATGAAAGTACATAAAGATCTTACACAACTCATCTACTAGAACCAATCTAGTGGGCAGCGGTGTCTCCTCGTCTTTGCTACTTCCAAATCAGCGACCTTGTTCTCCTTTGTCAATCTTGAGATGGCACAACTCTCACCTCGGTTGTCAATCACCTCAAGGCACAAATCATGCATGAACTACCAACACACATGAAGCATAAAACCAGAAAACTTTTTGACAGAAAAAGTTTTGGGATTTGATAGTCCTTCAAGAGCTAAACAAGGAACAGCTCATGAAGAATTCTCAACAATTTTGGCTCAATACTTTCTGAGGATGAAAGATCAGAAAGCTCTTTGTAAACGTAGCAGTGATATCTTTTCTGTTCTGGTGTGTCACCCTAACAACGTGAAAAACACACATATATATATATAAGATATGAATGAACTAGTGTCTCCTAGGGTTTCTGCTACAGAAAGGCTTTGCAAAAGAGGTTTTTATCCATGGATTAAAATCAGACGTTTAAAAGGAAAAGCCCATAAACCAATTTAAGAAAGTTTGAATGCTTTGGATAAAACCTTCCAAAAATTCGCATATCAGTACATTAGGATTGAAAAGATTTTCGCATCCTACAATAGGATTTAAAGACAAGTTCAGTCCTAACCACTTTACAAGCATGCACATGTATGCAAGACATACCTGAATGATGAGAGTTGTGCATGAAGCTTGAAGCATTCCATTCTTCTAAGGATCCAAGAGTAGAAAGTTATTACATGAAAACATGACTCTTGGTTGTTGCGCTTAGGAAATGCCAATCAAATAAACATTGCACTAACAATCTCCCCCTTTGGCATTTCCTAGGCAAAACAACATATTAATCATACACAATAGTTAATCCTATACTACCATGACCCATGAAATATGAACTTCCAAGTTATAATCTGCACACAAGAAACATAACACTCGTGAAGAACATGTATGGTTGAAGTAGTGTAAACATAAGCATATGAAACATTAAGAACATTAAACTTCCAATCTCTCCCCCTTTTTGCCTGGAAAGGACAAAGGGACCAAAGCATATTGTGCATAAGATTTCACTCCCCCTAAATTCAATACACATGTATTGGTAGCAGCGGAAACAAACATTAATCAGGGGGCTAGGAATAAAATGTCAAACTGATCCTGCAATAGAAGTGAACCTTCAAACACTCTTGAATATCAGTATGTTATGACAACTTTCAAAAGATCAAGAAGAATAGGGTATATGTTTGAACCAAGGTAACCTGCACTTTGTAGCAGACACAATTGAGAAGAACCAAGCAGAGATGATGCATGAGACAGACCATTACCACACACAGAGCAATCAAGCAGAGCTTTTCCAAGATAACATCAACATGAACACTTCTCAAGAGCATCAACCAGCAGATTTGAAAGAGAGCAGGTCTCAGTAACGAAACACTATTTATTTCAAAACCAAATTGAGTTAGGGTACTAAAACTGCTATGCTGAAAAGTGAACCCAGATCATTAGAGGCTTTAGAGAGAGTATCACGAAGAGGCACAATATATATATAAATGGAGACATGATCTATGAGGGCGCATTGAGCGTTGAGCAACTGATATACATTTTTTTTTATTTTTTTGTTGCGAACCCCCGTTTTTTTTTTTTTTTTTTTTTTTTTTTTTTAACAGAAAGATCATGAGTCAAACCATCCCCGTTTCGACCTGAAACACACTAGCTTTACAAGGCAGGTGTCCCATCTACATTTGGAGATAGCCTGACTTGCCTAGACCACCACCGTTTCGACCTGAAACACTCTAGCTTTACAAGGCAGGTGTCCCATCTACATTTGGTGGTAGACTGGATGTCTCCTTAAAGAACAACTGGTGCCACTACAAGAGTGATAACTCGGTCTGCATACCCCACTCAACATCTTAGGTGTGCAAGTGCAAGAGACAAAGCAAGGCTTCAGTTGGCATAAACACAAGAAGGGAGGGAAAAGAATAGGGTTTAATTCTGGACCTTTAAACACTCAAAAAGCAAGAACAGATCACTACAGGAGAAGGCCAAGTGATGTAACTAAATCTCAGTTCATGAGTTGCTCTTGAGGTGATAATGTACTACAATGCACATGTTAGGATTGCAACAGAACACGCATCCTAAACTAGGATTGAAATAAACCTGGAATCCTAAATGCAAAATTGCAACAAATATGCAGATAGTCAAGTAACTCGAAACTAAATGAGGACAACAGTAATCAAATCTATACTACATGCAAACACACAGCTGCTACAAGCACAAGTTAAAAACTGGGAACCAACTTAGATCACAAATTCTAATGAATCGCTTGAGATTGTCAATACATACTTAATCCAAGGGCATTGAAAGTTGGCATTCATTTAACATGAACTCAAGTGCAAGAGAACTTCTTTCAACACCATTGAAAACACCACATGATATGTTCATATTATTAACCTTACCTGTCAACTTACCACAAGATAGATCGGATTAACCTGATTCACACATTCAGTAACACCATTGTGAAATTTTCCAAGGCATTGAGTTGTTGATGCCAAAATTCCAGACCAATTTCTTTTTTGTTTTAAACCTCGGCAACCTAGCTTTCTTTGGAAATTGAGCATCCAAACATTCATCCATTAATCCTGCAACGCAACACTCTCAAACAGAAATACCCGTGAGGCAAGGTATGGTATGGTATAAAATCAAAGCAAATACTTCAGTTTTCCCTCTTTTTTTTTTTTTTTTTAATAAAGACTAAACAAAAACAAACCTAAAAAGAAAAAAGAACATCTTATAGAAAAATGCAAAAATAAACACACGGCTACTAAGACCTTAGGATTGAAAAGAACATTCAGTCCTAACAAACTAGAACACACTAGCGATAAGAAAAAACAAATGTAAACATGCAGAACACCACTACTCCCCCTATATATGTGCTTATGATGAAAAATAAAGCTATTGGCATTCAAGAATATATTTTTCGCAAGCACACATTGGAATAATTCACTTACCTGTATGTGGAAACTTAGAGAGATGATGTTCTTTTCGTATCCAGACTTGCTTCATCTTGGGCACAGGTGAGAATGGAACCGAAACGAGTCTTGCTATCTTATTTACTTCTTTCAAAAGAAATTCCAGCTTTTCTTGAAGATATTCTTTCTTTTTATTCATGAGTGGCTTCTTGTCATTCGAAGAATTCTTTCTTAGTTGATTGCACCTTGGTCTTATATGTCCTCGCTTTCCACAATGATGACACACAGGCACAAAATTCTTCAACATTGGTTTAGGTTCTTCACGCACAGGGAAAGTGGATTGTGACGAGGAATGATCAGAACCTTTAACAAACTTGGTGACATGCTCTCCCTTGGATGAACTTTCAGCATCATATCCCAGGCCATGTTTATCTCCAAATTTTTTACCAATCATTAGAATATTTTCTAACTTTTCACCACTTGAAGAATTGCATCCAGCCTTGGTTTTCATTTGCTCAAGCTCATATAACAGACAAGCCTTTTCAGTTTTAAGCTCCTCAACTTTATCACATCTCTCTTGGTACTTTTGTTGAAGGGATTGAAAGTCCTCCACAAGAGACTTTCTCACTGCATCACCTGCCTCCAATTGGGATTGAAATCCAGCTTCAGTCCTACTAATATTAGTCTTCAAGTTCTCAACTTCATTACTTAATTCTAAATTTCTTTTCTTCAATTCTTTTGAAGCCTCAGACAACATGATATATTGTTGCATTACTTCCTCAAGATCAAATTCTTCAACTTCAGACTCATCACCAGTAGTCGTTAATCCTACCAAGGCCACCACTTCAGAATCACTTTCAAGCATAGAGTCATCTTCACTGTCACTCCAAGTAACATTCATTGCTTTATTCCGTTTATTCTTGGACTTCTTCAAGGTATTTGCACATTCAGATGCAATGTGACCAAACCCTTCACATGCAAAACACTTTGGAGCATTGTTGTTTCTTTTTTCATGTGCTCTTTCAAACCTTAAAACCTTATTACCCGGCTTTTCTTTTATTCTTGTATTCTTGGAGCTTGAGTCAAACCTTGATTCACTTCTTTTGGATTTCCTATCCTTGAGAAATTTTCTGAATTTTCTTGTGACAAGATCAATTTCATCTTCATCATCATCCTCTTCATCTGTTGACTCATCTTCAATATCTTTCTTCACTTTAAGAGCTATGCTTTTGCTCTTCATTTCATCAGGGAGTTCCATCTCATATGTGGTTAAGTTTCCAATCAATTCTTGCAGATTATAGGTATTCAGGTCCTTCGACTCTTGAATGGCTATCTTCTTGGAATGATATTTCATAGGAAGAGACCTGAGTATTTTCTTGACTATTCTGTGCTGAGGTATGGGATCTCCTAAGTTGAAACAACCATTCACAACAACACTGAGCCTAGCATAGAAATCAGCAAACTTGTCATCTTCACCCATCTTCATATTTTCAAATTGTTGGATAAGTTGCTGAAGCTTGGATTCTCGAACAGCTGTAGTGCCTTCATGAGTAACTTGAAGAATATCCCATGCTTGCTTTGCAGAGTAACAATGCGAAATAAGCTGAAATTTATCAGAGGATACCGCTGTGAAGATAGAGTTTAATGCTTTCTGATTATTTGTACTCTTGGTGTTCTCATCTATAGTCCATTCACTCATCGGCTTCTTAACTTTGGCTTCAACAGTAGAACTGCCCTCTCCAATCTCTTTTGTGTCAACTTTTTCAGTCTTAGTTGGATACTCCCAACCACTTTCAATAACAGCCCATACAGCTACATCCTTTGCCCACAAAAAAACTTTCATCTTAGCCTTCCATGCTGCATAGTTGGTTTTGTCAACAAGAAACGGAGGGTGACTTGTTGACCCAGCTGCACGATCACTTATACCTTCCATTATGTTTCCTTTGAGGATCTCACTAAGTCCGTCTAGTGACCTGCTCTGGTACCAATTGTAATTACAGAATGGATATGTGTGTTTCCCAACTAATGCAACTGATCAATATGTCAACAAATTTAGGAATTAGTCTTAGGAGTGCAGGCCTGTTCGCATCCTAATATAGGAGTGCAGTATAACTTGAATCCTAATCGAAACTGCAGATCAATCTCAATAAGTCTGACGATGTTATGCTTTACTCAATTAACCAAACCATTCAAAGTAAACTCATCACACATAACACAAGATCTGTTGACGCAGTAAAACCCTCCAAAGAGGTAAACAACTGCGGGCACTATGCCGGTGAACAATCCACTATGTGAATATGAAAGTACATAAAGATCTTACACAACTCATCTACTAGAACCAATCTAGTGGGCAGCGGTGTCTCCTCGTCTTTGCTACTTCCAAATCAGCGACCTTGTTCTCCTTTGTCAATCTTGAGATGGCACAACTCTCACCTCGGTTGTCAATCACCTCAAGGCACAAATCATGCATGAACTACCAACACACATGAAGCATAAAACCAGAAAACTTTTTGACAGAAAAAGTTTTGGGATTTGATAGTCCTTCAAGAGCTAAACAAGGAACAGCTCATGAAGAATTCTCAACAATTTTGGCTCAATACTTTCTGAGGATGAAAGATCAGAAAGCTCTTTGTAAACGTAGCAGTGATATCTTTTCTGTTCTGGTGTGTCACCCTAACAACGTGAAAAACACACATATATATATATAAGATATGAATGAACTAGTGTCTCCTAGGGTTTCTGCTACAGAAAGGCTTTGCAAAAGAGGTTTTTATCCATGGATTAAAATCAGACGTTTAAAAGGAAAAGCCCATAAACCAATTTAAGAAAGTTTGAATGCTTTGGATAAAACCTTCCAAAAATTCGCATATCAGTACATTAGGATTGAAAAGATTTTCGCATCCTACAATAGGATTTAAAGACAAGTTCAGTCCTAACCACTTTACAAGCATGCACATGTATGCAAGACATACCTGAATGATGAGAGTTGTGCATGAAGCTTGAAGCATTCCATTCTTCTAAGGATCCAAGAGTAGAAAGTTATTACATGAAAACATGACTCTTGGTTGTTGCGCTTAGGAAATGCCAATCAAATAAACATTGCACTAACAACCTCGCTTTCACAGCCAAGCTCAGCCACGTTCCCGAGCCCCGCACCTATTCTGAGGTTGCTGGTCATCCTGAATGGCAAGCTGCTATGCTTTCCGAATTACAGGCTCTTCAAGCCAACAGAACTTGGACACTAACTCCTCTTCCGGCCGGTAAGGTCCCTATTGGTTGTCGATGGGTTTATAAGGTGAAACACAAGGCTGATGGTTCTGTGGAACGGTATAAAGCCCACCTGGTTGCTAAGGGTTTTACTCAGTTGGAGGGGGTCGATTATCAAGAAACCTTTTCTCCTACTGCCAAAATCATTAATGTTCGATGTTTGTTGGCTTTGGCTGCAGCTCGTGGTTGGACATTGCATCAATTGGATGTGAATAATGCGTTCCTCCATGGAGATTTGTCTGAGGAAATTTACATGTCTCCTCCGCCTGGTCTTCGGCGACAGGGGGAGGAGAATCTGGTATGCCGATTACATAAGTCCTTATATGGTTTGAAACAGGCTTCACGGCAGTGGTTTGAGAAGTTTTCTGATGCTGTACGGTCAGCTGGGTACGTCCAATCTAAAGCTGATTATTCATTATTCACTAGAAAACATGGGAATTCATTCACTGCACTTTTGATTTACGTTGATGACATATTGATTACTGGAAATGATTTGGAGACTATTGCTGCACTTAAAGCTTTCTTACATAGTCAATTTCGTCTCAAAGATCTTGGAGACTTAAAATACTTTCTTGGTATTGAAGTTTCGACTTCCAGACGGGGGATTTTTATATGTCAACATAAGTATGCTCTAGAGATTATTGAAGATACAGGTTTACTAGGAGCTGCACCTGTGGATACTCCCATGGAAAAAGGTCTAAAGTTATCTGATCACAGTGATTTGCTCAAAGACCCTGGACAGTACAGAAGGTTAATTGGGAGACTTATATATCTCACTGTTTCACGCCCTGACATCATTTATGCAGTCCATGTTCTTAGCAGATTCATGAACCAACCTAGAAAAATGCATTGGGAGGCAGCTCTGAGAGTAGTACGCTATCTAAAAGGTGCTCCTGGACAAGGTGTGTTTTTCTCTTCCACCAATGATCTAAAATTGAGGGCTTATTGTGACTCTGATTGGGCGGGATGCCCTGTCACTAAAAGGTCTACCACAGGATACTTTGTTTTTCTTGGACCTTCCTTAATTTCTTGGAGGTCAAAACGTCAAAAGACAGTATCTTTGTCTTCAGCAGAGGCGGAATATCGTGCTATGACAGGAACATGTTGTGAGTTAACTTGGCTGCGTTATCTGCTCAGAGATCTCAGTTTATCCCTCCGTGAACCGGCTCTGCTATTTTGTGATAACAAGGCTGCATTGCACATTGCTGCCAACCCTGTATTCCATGAGCGAACTAGGCATATCGAGATGGATTGCCACTACATTAGGGACAAAATTCTAGATGGTACTGTGACCACAAGGTATGTGAAATCAGCTTATTAGCTTGCCGATGTGCTTACTAAACCTTTGGGGAAAGATATCTTTGTTCCTATGATTCGCAAGTTGGGAGTGCAACACATCCACTCTCCAACTTGAGGGGGAGTGTAAGGAAAGTAATCAGCCATATCTCCCATATTATTGCAGATTGATTTATCATTTGATTTGTGTAATAGCTGTAGCCTTCCTTATATGTATTTTAGATAGTAAACAGATTCCTGACTTGTAGGAACAACTTGTAATCACACTTGTATAAAGATACGATTCTATGTTAATGAAATCATCACATCAGCATATCAGTTTCTCCTTCTTTTCAACTTGCCCTGGTACTTCTGTTTCTCCAGAATACCATAACTATTATTCATTTACATGCTACATTCACAAGAAATAAAAAAACATGGAAACAACTGTAATTCCTTAATGTTTACTCATGAATCTCATAGTTCTCCACTGATGGGGTAAATATTGAAATATAAACAGAACTATTTTAATTACATTTTTCTTCCAAAAGAAATTATAATGGTGGTTAATAATTTAACCCCAAAAGAAAAGGAAAGGCACTATGTAAAATTTCTCTACAGTTTAAAAGTTTATTCTAAAAACCCCTGCAACCCATTTACAGCCTAGAGCTGAGATTTTGTACTACAAAAGAATCAAAGCACCCCCAATATTGATCTCTCTATCAACATTAAAAACCTGAACCCAAACCGTGACAAAATTGATCTTTATCTGTTTCTTTCATTCTTTTTTCCCTAAGAACCATTGCTGTGCAAGCAGAAGCGTTTCATTGTAGCAAAGAGTTGTTCCAATTCATACCGGCGCGCTATAAGTTGATGCATTCACTGTACTAGTCCTCTCATGCTTTAAAAACAGTGCATAGAGTAGTTCATTCCATGTATCTGGGACTCCAGGCAGACACCAGTGGCTGCAATCTTGCCGGCGAATAGAGGCAGGGCTAAGTTTAGGACCCAGATAGTACAAAGATGAATGTCCATCTTTTCTCCGAGCAGTCAATTGCGTTACATTTAACACATTGAACTTCATTGCCTTTGATGTATTTGACAAAGCTGATAGCACAGCATTGGCTATCCTGTATTGACTCCAAGAGTCAGTAGGCACCAATGAAGAGGCTAGCTCAGGCAATGTTTCCAGGTGACAGGCTCCACCATTCCTCCAATCACCACCTCTGCTAATTAAAAATCGTTAGTCTTCAGATATGTTTACAACAAATATGATCATCAAGGAACATGTAGAAAAAGTGCATCAGGGAAAAGTGAATTCAAGTAACAAAACGAACCTGAAATGCACAGGAGCATATGTTCGAAAGAAAACCCGAGTCCTGTTTGGATCTACTGCAGTATCTATCCATCGCACCACAGTCTCTATGGACCTGTGATACGCATCTTCTACACTCATCTCCATCTTTACTTCTGCCCCTTCCTGGAAGTAACAACCCCTGATCAAAAGATATTTGAATTTGTTAATCCATCAAGAAAATCTCATACCAAAAATAGGAATAATGAGCACACCAAATTTTAAGACTCCAAAACAGGATTAAACATGTGTTGCCTAAAAATGCACAATCTTTGCTTAATGTACCCATTAATTTCCCCAATATGATCCTTCATGTTGATTTTCTCCCCTCAATATGACAAGTCCCAAATGTCCAAGTCCAGCACCACTAGCATCAATTCTCAATCAAAATTTGAAGGTTGATGTGACTCATTGATTAGTTAATAACATCTGTTTAGTTATTGATTAATCTTTTTTCTTTCCACAATCAAATTGAAATCTACAAGAGTTCAGGGTGGATCAAACCCTTCGCCTCCTATCGCCTTTGACAGATCCTTCATTCATTCACTATGCAACTAGTCCAAATCCAAATCCATCGTAGTAAAGGGTTTATGCCAAATTCAAATGAGTGCAGTTTACTAAGTAGCTGAAGAGGATTAAGATTTTGAGATTACCCTCTTATTGTCTTCTCATAATTCCACCAGTGTCCTGTGTTGAAAACCAGCATATCTGCATCTCTCCACTTTCCAGAATTCCAATCCATTTGGTCCAATCTCAAAGTTGTTCTGATCTTTTGTGAAGCTCCTGAAGGAGGACGGCTCTGCACTACAAGAAATGGAGCTCTGTAGTACTCCACAGTGCAGTTATAGTCCTTAAATTTGAACACCAAAAACCCCTTGTGCTTGGTAATTGGGTTGCCATTCACTTCATAGATTGAATCCTTATTAGGAACTGCCGAAGACAGCATGCATAGGAATGATTCCCACTGGTTTCGTCCAATGGAATCACCAACAAACACTACTCGCTTGTCCCGCAGTTTTTCCAGCATCAACTTTGCATCAAATCTGTTTATTAACCATAAGATCAGGGTACCTATGTTAGCTGATTGTATAAGGACTGATCTAATGTTTTGAGGATAACAATATATCTTTTACTTAAGTTTTTCGTAAAGCATCGTCTGCTATTGTTCAAAAAGAAAAGTAAATCCTAGATACATAACTAAGATGATCAAATATCAAGTGTTAACTTTTCTCATCCAGGGAAGCTGAAAGTTGATCAAACGAATTTTAGGACGAATACTAATATGAGTACCACACAATAAAACTTTACATCACCATCCATTCAATACAAGTTACAAAACAAAAGATAAAAATTTTTTTTAGGGTACTTCAAAGTTCAAACAGCACTACAATATCAGAAATTCAACTTGTAAGAAAGAACAAAAATGAGAAGACCACACATGAAAATTCCAACCACCATACATACATACATACATCAAAGTACAAAAGAAGAGACAGAATACATGCATCAGTAGACTTCAAAGTTCAGATGACCCTAAAATTCAACCTTATCATTATTCATCACCAGCATACCCACTAGAATTCTAAGGTGCGCGAACTAAAAATGGTTGTCACTATCAAGCTGGTCATTTTCCAAACGATCACAATAACCTCCATTCACGCTGAAAAAGGTTCACCACTACATGTTAATGGAATACTATCTAATTCGAGTATTGTAAACATGGAAACCTAACTCAACACTAATCAAACTTCTAGTTCCTGCAAAGCCAACTACAACCATGAACTATTCAACCATCTGAGCTTTACCATACACTTGGAATCACACAATTTCAGGTTTCTCTTTCTCAGAGACCAAACAATTTAAATATGCAATCAAAAAGTACTAACAAGAAAAACTGAAGTACCTGGGCAAGTTGCAATTTCTGGGCTGCCATCTCCACTTTGTGTAAAACAAATCAGGACGGCCATTCTCACTACACCTAAAGCCATCATCCAAAAAGGGGCATCCATTGGACTGATACAAAGGGTACGACTCATCCCACACCCAATCCCCATCAAACACGTCACAAACACCTCCCTCCTCCGCAAGAAACTCAACCCTGACATCCTTGCTAGACTCATTGCTCTGCAACCACGTGAACCGCTCCGACTGACCGGAGAACCGAAACCCCTTAGCAACAGCTCTGTAATCCAAGTAAAAGAAGCACAGAATCACACACACAGACACAAAGAAGAATCCCAGGACCCCCAAAGAGGGCTCAAACAGCTTCAACCGCTTGAACTTCTTGAAAGCTTCAGTGAATGGCATGGCTTCAAGGTCAGGCTCAGATGGGTCCTTAGACATTGAGTACTCAGGCTCAGATTTTGGGACTTGGGTAGTGGCATTCATTCAAAGCCAATATGGGGTCAAATAAAAACTGCCGTATTGGGTTTTGGGGTTTGCTTGGTAGATCAGTAATTGAATGAGGGGGGCTTAAAAAGGAGAGTTGGATGGGTGTGAAGGAAGCAAAGCAGCATTCATGGCGGAGGTTAAATATGCTTTCCCTTTTTAGTCTCTTCTTACCAAATCAAACTTGGAGAGGTTTAAACACTTTGATATGCTTCTGGTTAAAAAACAAAGTTCCAAACTTTGAAAGAAGATGAAGAAGGGGTTTAAGCTTCTCTTTCGAGAGAGACTTCCGTACGGCACCCGCACCACGCGGCAGTGCGGTGGCCCAATCAGTGCCCAAGAAGGGGGGTATTTTGGGTATTTCACATTAAAACCAGGGGCGGTTTCGGAAAAGAGGGAAAATATCTTTCTTCTGATTGGAGGGCCGCACCGCCACGTGGTGCGGCAGCCCCTACGCAAGAATTTCTGTAAGCTTTTCTCGTGACAAACTGAAGTCGTGGTTTGAGTGGGGAAGGAAAGTGGGTAACGGCCATGTTCTTATGTGGGGTCCCACGAGTGGGGTAAATAAACTCTGGACGGTGTTTGGGTCGTGTGGTGCACGCAGGGGATGTGGAGCGTGGGGGATGATCCTGGACGCCCACTGCGGCTGGAAAGGCTGAAGCTGTAATAATTATTATTCTTCGAAAATCAAAATTTTGGGAGGATAAAAAAAAGGATCAAATTTTTTATTGGGTTTTTTAATGAAAAGAAAATTAACTTCAAATTTAAATTTTGATTTACAGGAGTTAATTTTAAAAATGGTGAGAGGGAGAATTGATGGTTACCGTTAATTATGGTGAAGCATTATTCTCTCATAATCTTATCCAATTATGACTTTTTTTTTAGCATTATTCTCTCATAACCTTATCCAATTATGACTTTTTTTTAGCATTATTCTCTCATAATCTTATCTAATTAAGACTTTCTTTTTTAAATAAGTATGTAGTGATGAGCTCAATTATGAATTTATGATAATGAGAGAAGCGAGCAATACCTTAAAAAGGGATGGTGATGAGTACAATTTTGCTAACAAATTACTAAATGCTAATGATGAACTTGAATTTAACTTAGATATTTAGTTGTGCAATATTGATCAGGGTTTCTTGTTCATTTTTCTTTGTGTGAGGCGCATGTTAGACACTCTAATTTCAATCAAGTATGAACACACATAGAGATGACCAATAATTAAACCTTAACCTGATTATCGGGGAGGTAGCTTTCTTTGCATGTAGTTGTGACTTGTGAGTTAGCTCGATCGCATTCGTGAATTTTGGGACCATGGTTAAGAAATGTTACTTAAGGTAGTTTGTGAGAGGTTACTAACTTACGAGTTGGAGGATTTAATGGTATACAGTATTAATTTATTTATTTTTTAAATATCCCCACTCCTATCAATTCTAACTTTCTCATCACATTATGCTAGTGAGTTTTAAACCTAAATGTGACCTCCACGGTGGTTATGAACTGTGTACAGCTCACACAAACTATAAACTTAATCCAAATATCTACTATTATATGCATACTCTCAATCCGCATGCCAATTAATTCTTTTTATTTTTAAAAAAGAGGATTGATTTGGATTAATGACAAAAGCACACTAATCTATTTTATTGTTGAGTCTTTTTAATGAAGATCATTAAAATGAGGACTAGCTGAAGACTTTATAATCAACGGTTTAAAAGACCAACTTTTCGATTACATTATGGCAAATCAAGCGTTAGATGTTTATGTATGCATGAGTAGATCACTTTTGAAACTTTTCTTCTAAATTACTAATCATTAAGGTACCGAACTAGATTAAATCAATGGACGAATCAAATATGTCAAACATGAACGAATCAAATCTGTCAACCGTTCATGTTCATAACTGATAAATCATGATTATGAATGCCTTAGCAATTTTCAAGTTGGTTGAAAAATTACATAAATGACCTACACATAAATATCTAAAAACCAACAGTTGATTTGTGGAAATGTGATTGAAAAAATGAGTCTCATAAAAAAGTTCTCAACTAGTCCTCATTAGAATATCTCTCTTTTCCTTTGTTGTTATCTCTTTTTTTTCTTTTTTTTGACATATTCGTTTGTTATTCTCATATCTATAGGTACCTGCCAAGTGATAGATAAAACAAAAACTATGACAAAATGATAGACCAAAATTTCCATCATATTATGGCTTCAACTTCCTGGAATCTACCTCACCTCTCAAATGCAAAAGTTATGTGCTTTGATGATATAAAAACTTGATTTACACACAAGACAGCGGGGTTGAAATTATATTTAAAAAGTGGACCTCTTTGATGCTTTTGTTTGAATGATCAATATTCAAGTACAAGATGTCAATGCAATGCACTTTGCCACTTTCCATCCCAAGCTTTCTTTGATACTCTAATCTAAAGTCTAAACACAAGCTCAAGTGCTTTGAATGAAGGGAAGCAAGGAATACACATGGAGGCAAAGCAAGGAATTAGAAGGTAAATTAAGGATCTGAGATTTGATCTAATTATTAATACAAGATAGCTAGCATTGCTCTCTACCCAACAAGATGGTATAAACTAAGAATAGTTTACATTATATGTGAATGTGGTTCTGGTGTAAAACTTCATTCGTGGGATTCCATCGAATATATATCTAGGAGGAGGTTGAAACCTTAACTCACGTGGCACTTGTCTGGGACGGAACAGAAGCACAAACAGAATAACGTACACGCCATGTTCATAATCATTTGTATGCTATGGTTTTTCTGTTTTGGGTTGCCCAGATTGTAGCTTAACTGGATCCAAGACTACAACTGCCATACTAATCACATTGTTCGGTTTTCGACTTTTGGATCGACGGATTCTCCCTTTTCCGTCCAACTTTTAGATCGACGAATTCTCCCTATTCCGTTAGAGTATCGATATATTGTTTTTCATCATTAGACATGGCAGAAGAACTCTCACTAGATTTGTTGTTTAGCCAACAAATAATGTCACCCCAATAATCTCTAGAGTTTTGAAGTGAAATATGGTACGTATGAAGATGATGATTCTTCTGTGGTTGAGGAGCAAAGATTGAATGGAATATGGCTTCACTAGATTTGATTCTTTTAATTAGTGAATAAATTTTCAGCATCATGATTGTGACATGGTTGGCTACGTACGAAGAGAGGGGAAAAGGATTGCCTACTCGAAAATGTACCACAACAATGAGAATCTAATATACCTAAATCATTGTTTTCTTGTAAGGGAGATCTCTAATGCCGACATAGAACAAGACAAGTGCTCCCAAGCATATCTCTGAAGCTTGCATCCTGTATAGCGATGGGCACACGTAAGGGCGGACTTTTTTAGAACCACAAACCAATAAACTGCACTAAACCAAATTGAATTGAAATCGAAACGAATAGATATTTGTGGTGCAATCACTACTAGCAAAACAACCACATATCTTAATTTGTCTATAGATAGTGTCTATCTCCAAGTTCAAGGAGACACCTGAAAACCCAAGCTCTGCCTCTAGTACTGCCCTACAAGTAGGGAAGTAGAAGAAGAAGAACAACAATCTCAAAGAGAAGAGTAATGCTAGGTGAACCACTTTTTGAGAAACCACCTAGAGCCCACCTTAGGTGGCAGCTTATGTGACGTATCCATATCATTAAAGCATAATTTTTTATTTTTATATTTCTATGTTTTCTTAATTACAAAAATTCCTTCTTTTTTTCTTTTTTCTTTTTTACTTTCTTGATTTTATCTCTTAAACCTTTTTTTTTTTCTTTGTGATATTATTTGGGCAAACATCTTCTCTATCAGACGTTGTTTTCTTTTCTCCTCCTCTCACCCCTCCTCAACCCTCTCACCTCTTCTTCAATTGATCAACGCCTTCTCAATTTGATCTCGGTTTCCTCGCAAGTATCGTCAACAAACGCTCTACCTAAACGTGGTTAGTTCTTTTTTTTTTTTTTTTTTTTTCCTGAGTATGAAACACGATTAGAATGGGCAAAGGCTCTATTAACAATGCTTGTGAGGAAACTAAAATCAGACTGAGAATGTGTTGATCAAATCCTAATTCAAATCCACTTCCCCCTAAACCCTAATTTTGAACAAGCTATGCTATTCGTATTTCATACTTAGGAAGAAAAAAAAAAAAAAAACTAACCACGTTTAGGCAGAGGGTTTGTTGACGATACTTGTGAGGAAACCGAGATCAAATTGAGAAGGCGTTGATCAATTGAAGAAGAGGTGAGAGGGTTGAGGAGGGGTGAGAGGAGGAGAAAAGAAAACAACGTCTGATAGAGAAGACGTTGCCCAGATAATATCACAAAAAAAAAAAAAATAGGGTTTAGACAAAATCAAGAAAGTAAAAAAGAAAAAAAAAGGAATTTTTGTAATTAAGAAAACATAGAAATATAAAAATAAGAAATTATGCTTTAATGATATGGATACGACAAATAAGTTGCCACCTAAGGTGGGCTCTAGGTGGTTTCCCAAAAGGTGGTTCACCTAGCATTACTCCAAAGAGAAGAATGGGACTTACGAAAGAGAGATAAAACTCACTCCATCGATAACTCAAATGGAAAAGAAAAGCCATCGGTTTGGTTAGCGGTTAGTAACAAAAACCGAGTCCACCCCAAAGAACACGGTTTGCGCGATAGGAACCCACAGGGATTGTCCCGCATTTGGCATTGCTGGCTGCAGGGGCGGGTTATATGTTTACATTGCAATTTTGCAAAGTGCAAGGGGACGTTAAAATGCCTCATTTATTGCAGGGTCGGGTGCGAGGGTCCCCATTACCTTAAACCTTACGTGCGAAAAAGGGGTTTCCCATTTAATTGGCTAAACCATTTAACCGTTTGAATTTTATTATAACCTACCTATTAGTTTCTCGCCAACCAAAAACATAATACATAAATGCCATGTTTTGCCATGCCTTCAATCCATCTCATGCAGTGCCATCCATTAAGTATTGTCTACAACTGGGATTCAGTAATCATACATATATGTTAGCAATTCTACTTCAATGCACCAGATTCCAATTCCCCTCACTCACACACTGCTCAATTAAGGAAAATTCATACAAAACTGTCCGAAAAGCATTGGAGACTAGTCTCACAATCATCATCAGCTGCCGCCTCGTTATTTGTCCATTTTCCTCGCTGGCCCATCTACATCAATTGAACATTTCTTAGTATAATATGATTGCAAAAAATTTGTCTATCTAAATAGCTCGTTAAAAGAACATCACTACAACAGCTGGCAAACACTAGGATGAGCAAATGAACTTCCACTCAGAGCTTTAAATTTCATGGTAGTGTGGGTAAATGAACTAGGATGGAGACCTGGTTCAGCCACAATTACGAAGGAGTAGGGCTGAAAGTTGAAACTATGTGATTATGTTATAAACTAAAAGTTTTCAAATGAAAGACTTGAAATACAGAATAGTTATGAAATAGGAAGTAAAGACATTAGTTTCAAGTTTTGAACATGTGATCACTGATCAGCATCAACAGTGGTACATTAGACTATTCATAGGTATCTATCAATAGTGGAATAAACAACATGTGAGTCTACAAAATGTGCACCAAATGGGAATCATGACAGTCATCTATATCATAACATCAGAATTTCATAGATGTCATTATCCACAAGCAGCAAACAAGTTTGCAGAGTAATAGGTGACAATAAGAACTATCGAAACATGTAAATGGCACTAAAGCTTCAAAGAAGTGAAGTTCACCCTGCCATTAATATAAGCTTAAGATATCATTACCAAATGTCATTTAAAACTTGGATATCACAAGAACTGCAATTCAAATTATTCAATGCATGAGATTCAAGTTCCCTGACCCACAACCCCCTATTACAGAAGAAAACTATATCTACAAAGCTTTTGAAACCACTATCAATAAGTTGATCCCATCATCATCATCAAGGGCCATATGTACACCACTGCAATATAAAAAAAATTACAAAATTAAACATAAAAATTAAAATTAAAAAATTGCTGCCTTTATCAAAAGTGAGGAACCAAAGAATGTCCAAACCCTTCAAGCTCCAAAAAGCAAGGTGTAGGCCCTATAGCATTAGTTTTGAGAGCAAAAACTTAATACCAATCTGTGATGATCAAATGCTCAACTTAATCAACTGCTTCCCTCATACCATTATCTTGTCCTGCTTTTCCTTCTGTTCACAGTAAATAAGGCATATACTACACCACATAGAACTTGGATCATTTCCGTTTTTTCAAATTCAATCTGTCGCCTTGAAACTTGTTAGTATAACCTAGAAACTCTATTAGTCTACTTATTTAACTTTAAAAAAAAAATCACTACAACAGTGAACACCATGGGACCCAATTGATATAGATCACACATTAGTTTAAGACCACAAGGTAATCACTTAACTTTGTTAACTTCAACAAAGGTTTACAATTTAGGGTAATTGCGTGGGAAATGAACTGGGATGGGAGACATGGGACACCGCTGGTTCAGTCACAATTACAAGGGAGTAGGAGCACAAAAATATGTGAGCAAACAAACTGCTCTAACTATGGTATGTGTAGTAATATTACACAGTTTCAAGAAGAAACAAAAAGAAAAGAAGTTAAGCCCCATGCATGTTGACACAGCAATTACTGTTCACCCCATGACTACCAGTATTGTCATACGATAGTCTATCAAAAACTAGCTAAAGGGGTGGTGACGCACAATACTGAAATTAATAAAGCCTGGTGCATTGTGCATAATCATAGTTAAACAGAATAAAGCAAAAAATAGGGTGCTTACTGGAACTGGAATTGGAATTGAACTACTAACATAGGAGATGCTATACAAGGGTTTGCTGGAGACTGAGAAATATGTTTACTAAACACATTTTCAAAAAGGATCTGGTCAATATAGATTTTTAAGGAAGCAAGAGAGTCTAATTTGAATACTGCTCCTTATCCATTTAAATTCTGAAAAAGTATCATTTTATTCCTACGCACCTACCAAATCAATCTTATGCATAGAGAATATGAAGGTGAGATATGGAAACCACATATCCAATTGAAATGAGCATTATTTTTCTTAACTTAACTTGCATTTCAAATGCAATGCATCGCTAACTTTTAACAATGAATTTGGCCTGAGACTCATAATGGAGCAAAAGCCCACTTTAGTTCATCAACCTGAAATTTACTTGAAACTCATCGGATACACAAGTTTTCAGAGGAATCATACAGAACTATAAACCCACATCAACATCAGAACCAAATTTTTCTAGTTTTATATAGAACCAAATACTCTCAATATGCAGCCAAGCCTCCAAATGCATAGCACTAAATGACTAAAACCCACTAAGACCCCGTCCCATAGCTAATATTTTCATCTTCTATAAATCCAAATCCATCATAAAGAGTACTAAATCCCAGAAATCAAGTTCAATTCAATGCCTCTCTTGGTCAGCAAGAAACCAATATCCACAAAGCCTCAATCTTTAACTAGCAACGGTAAGAAAAACAAAGCACAAAAAGTAAAATCAGTGGGTTATAGCTATCTAGATACTGAGTCTTACTTACTTAGAACTGGCGGGTTGAGCTCGAGTTGGGTTGTTCTTCTTCTTGTTCTTGTTGTAGTTGCTCCGAGGAAGAAGAAAGCTCAGATTGGTCAGCAGCAATTTGGGCTCTTTCAAGATATGGCTTGAATCCGAGCTGCAGAGTTAGGTACCCAAATGCCAATGCTCCGAGCACCACCACCGCCGATCTCATCGCATTCACATTCCTCCTCTCCTTCATTCTTCCTCTCCTTCCTTCCCAAATGAAAGCGCCCAGGCAGGTCTAAAAAATTATACATAGCTCGGTTTACTGTTCATAGTGTTAACAGTTCTGTTAGTTGATTACCAGAAAGTCTGGAAGCTTCAGAAGATATGTAGACACGTGCCTAATGCCAGCTGGCTCCAGTTATTAAGTAGTCTGTTTCATCAATTAGTTAGTTAATTAGTCACTAATTAGCTGATTAGGTTAATTAGTTAGTTGTGTGTAGTGAGTTTTTACGTGATGTATAAATAGCAAATCCCTTCCTCATTTTCTGTAACGAAGTGTTAAGAATTAATATACAAGTATTCATTTTCTCTCTCAAAACCTCTTCTTCTCCATCTTCGTGTTCTTCTTCACAAACCCTAGGTCTTCACTGGTACCATGGCTATCATGGTATCAGAGCTCTCATAGATCCAGGACCTGTGATTCATGCTTCCGTATCCATTGTTTAGTGCAATCTCAATTCTCAATTCGGATCTTGAAGCATCGACTTTCTTTGGAACCTCGCTAAACATCTAAGCGATTTGAGGCTTTGATCGTCCTCAAAGCTTGGATCTACTGCTGTGCTACATCGAAGCTCGATTCTTACCCTCTCTAGTGTTCGATTGAATTTTCAGGTGAATCGCTCTTGTTCTTGTTCTTCAATAATTCAGATCTGTGTGTTTTGAGCTATCTTCTTGAGATAAACATATGAGCTAGTATCTTTCTGGAGCAAAGTTAATGTTAGAGCGAAAATTATAGTGATTGAGCTATGTTTGTAGTGTGATTTGCAAAATTTGAGCAGTGTTGCAGTAGTAAATTGAGTGAAAAATTGCTTGAAGAGTGTTGGTAGGTAGATAGAGTGAAAAATCTGAGCAAAATCATAGTTGTATGAAGAAAGTTGAGTATTATACAAGGGTGTTAGAGAATCTGTGCTATATTTTGACGAAGATTGTTGTGCTAATTCAAGCAAATTAGTGAATCAAGGTTATGTTGCTTGCTCGAAGATAATTGAAGCAAATTAGAGTGTTATATTTTGGAGAAGATCATTGTGCTAATTCTTGTTGTTACTGAAAGAAGTGGATTTTTGAAAGCGTGCACAGGATTATGGCACCTCAAAGAATCTCTGGACTTACTCACTCTGACGTACACTCATTGTTGAGTATCATTACTATTCGACTTGGTGAAAGAAACTTCATAAAATGGAGCTTCCAGTTTCAGTCAACTCTTGCTGGCAATGGACTCTTTGGGTATTATGATGGCACAGAGATACCTCCACCACGTTATGCTCTCACTACTGAAGGTCAGGTTACCAATGAAGAAACTGCTGCCTATAATGCATGGAAGCAGACAGATATGGCTCTCATGAGTTTGCTTATGGCTACTTTGGATGAGGATATTGTCGATGTGATCATTGGTTGCAAGACATCTAGGCAGGCTTGGCTTGCTCTTCAAGAACGCTTCTCTGCTGCTTCAAGAGTGAACATTATGCAACTTAAAACTGAGTTACAAACTATGAGGAAAGGTGGTGAATCTATTGAGAAATACCTGCAGAAAGTGAAGAATGCTCGTGATCAACTTCTTTCTGTTGGAGTTAATATCCCAGAAGAAGACATTATCATTGTGATCTTAAATGGTCTACCTGAAGAATACTCTATTGTCAGAACAGTTATTGAGGGCAGAGAAACACAGATCACACTTCGTGATCTCCGATCTCAATTGCTTGCTGCAGAAAGACGTATTGAAGGCAGTTTCTCACTCAGCTCTACCCTAAGTGCCATGGTAGCTCGTGGAGATGAATCAAGGAGTGACAGGAAAGAAAATAGAGCATGGAACAACAGGAGTGATGGGAAAGTAAAGGATGCACAACACAATGGAGCTGGGGTTGAGTGTCAAGTGTGTGGAAAGAGAGGTCACACTGTGGATACATGCTTCAAAGTTCATAAATGTCAGATTTGTGGCAAACATGGTCATCTCACTAGTACCTGCTATCAGAATCCTGATTACAAACCTCAGCAGCAAGCCACTCAACTCCAGACTAGACCTCCAATTCATAGCAATGGATCATCTCCTGAATGCCAAATTTGCTCAAAGAAGGGTCATACTGCTGCTAACTGTTTCTATAGATCCGATGTTCCTGCTGGACATCCATCCTTGTCTATTCCTACTTGTCAGATCTGTGGATTAAAGGGCCATGTTGCTTTGAATTGTACTCACAGAACCAATTTTGCTTATCAAGGCACTGAACCACCTGCTTCACTTGCTGCACTGATTGCACAGAATAATGGAAGTCATGGTGGTGCCTTTCAGCAATCTTATGGGGGATACTTGGTCCCAAATGATGATTCTACATCAAACTTTCCTGGTGGCTTTCATCCTAGCAATGGAGCTTCAACTTCTGCTGCATCTGGTTCCTCAAATAATAATGAAGTCTGGATAGGTGATTCTGGTGCTACTCATCACATGACCTCTGATCTGAGAAACTTAACTATTGCTCAACCTTATGCTGCAGATAACAAGATCACTATTGGCAATGGAGCAGGTTTGAATGTGGCTCATATTGGTTCTAGCTACATTAAACCTGCTAATCATCTTTTAAAATTGAATCAAGTCCTCCATGTTCCTAGTCTAGCCATGAATCTGCTATCTTTTACAAAGCTATGTCGAGATAACAATTGCTTCATAACTCTTGATGAGAGTGATATTGCTGTGCAGGACAAGGCAACAAAAGCAGTTCTCTATCAAGGAAAGAGTAGTGAAGAGGGACTGTTTCTCTTCAAGACACCACAAATCTCATCCATAAACAAGTTGTCTCACACTGCTCTAGTTGGTTCTTCAGCATCTTTTCCCATTTGGCACCAGCGTTTAGGTCATCCCTCTCAACCTGTGATGATCAAGATGCTCTCTAATTCTCAAATAAAGCCACCTAGTTTAGCTTCTATTCCTCTTTGTTTTTTTTGTTTAGAAGGCAAGATGCATCGACTACCTTTCTCTGAGTCAGTGTCTCATTCTTCTGTACCATTTCACAAGGTGCATTCTGATGTTTGGGGACCTGCCCCAAACCTCTCTATAGAGGGATATCGATATTATGTTACATTCATAGATGATTGTACAAGGTTTGTGTGGATTTTTCCACTTATCAATAAATCTGATGTTCTTGCCAAATTTGTTCAGTTCTATGCTTTTATACAAACTCAGTTTGACTCAACAATCAAGATATTTCAAACAGATGGTGGAGGGGAGTTTAATAGCAAAGCTTTTCATAATTTTCTGATTTCCAAGGGAATCATACATTATGTTACTTGTCCCTATACTCCTCAGCAAAATGGAGTTGCTGAGAGAAAGAACAGACATATTGTGGAAACAGCTATTTCTTTGATGTCTACTGCAGGTCTTCCTAAGCAGTTTTGGTTTCATAGTGTTGCTCATTCATGCTATCTCATCAACAGAATGCCCTGTAAGTCACTGCACATGACTTCTCCATATGAGCTTTTATTTCACAAGTCTCCTGATGTGTCCCAGCTTAAGGTGTTTGGCTCTTCTTGCTATCCCTATCTCAGACCCTACTCTCATGACAAGCTTGATCCTAGAACCACTCAATGTGTTTTCTTAGGCTATGCTTTAGGGTATAAGGGAGTATTTTGCTACAGCATTGCTCTAACCAAACTATGGATGTCCAGACATGTAGTTCATGATGAGACCACATACCCATTTTTATCTTCTTCCACATCTCCTTCTGCAGAGACTGATCCAGTTACTTTCTTCCCTGGTTATTCCAGTTCTTCTACCCATGTGCAGCCTTCCTCACCCACAGTTGATGTGTCACTCCCTGCTCACCTCACTGAGTTGCAGGGGGATATGAGTGAAGCTATTGGTGTTGAGGCTGCAAGTGTTGGAGCTGACATTTCTGTGGATGTTGATAATATTTCTGACTCTATTACTCAAGCCTCTCAACCTCAGGAAGCTATTGGTATTGGAGCTAACATTTCTGTGGATGGTAATGCAGTTGATAATGTTTCAGACTCTCTTATTCAAGACTCTCAACCTCAGGAAGCACCTCAGGAAGAAAATGGTTCTCAGTCTCAGGAAATTAGTGCAAACACAACATTAGATGGTCATGAGAATGCAGAAGATGCCCTGAATGCTGTTCCAGTTGTTACTGGCCTCAATGCAAATGAGCTAAATGTACTACAGTATGGAGGAACCTTTGATGCAGCTGGGGACTTACCTCAGGACATCAATTTCATTATGGATCAAAACTATAATGAGCATTCTATGTTGACTAGAGCCAAGAATGGAATTATAAAACCGAAGACTTTTGAGGATTACTATTGTTTCTCTGCCATTACACAACAGAAGCTCTATGCTGAGTATCCGTTTTTTAGTGGTTTCACTGCTGTTGCTGATATCAGTGAGTTTATTGAACCCAAATCATTTAAATCTGCTGCAGGCAAGCCAGAATGGGATAATGCAATGCTCGAGGAGATTGAAGCATTACAGAAACAAGGAACTTGGTCTCTTGTTCCATGTCCAGCAGATAGAAATATCGTAGGGAGTAAGTGGATATATAAGATAAAGAAGAATCCAGATGGTTCAATCTCAAGATACAAAGCTAGGTTGGTTGCACAATGATACAGTCAAGCTAAAGGTCTAGATTATGATGAGACTTTTAGTCCTGTTGTCAGGCACAGTACTGTGAGAGTTATTCTAGCCCTTGCAGCTATGAACAATTGGGAATTACGACAGTTGGATGTTAAAAATGCCTTCTTACATGGAGATTTAAAAGAAGAAGTCTATATGGCTCAACCTCAGGGTTTTGTTGATCCAGTACACACTGATTATGTATGCCTCTTAAAGAAATCTCTATATGGCTTAAAGCAACCTCCGAGAGCCTGGAATGAGAAGTTCACAAGTTTCCTACCAAGCTTGGGATTTGTTTTCTCACACTCTGATCCAAGTCTCTTTGTTCGACATACCTCTGCAGGAATGGTAGCACTATTACTATATGTGGATGATATTGTGATAACTGGTTCAGATACCACAGGAATTCATGAAGTTATATCTGAGTTGAGTATGGTGTTTGACATGAAAGATCTTGGTCTTTTAACATACTTTTTGGGATTGGAAGTTACTAGAATCAAGCAAGGAATTTTTCTAAGTCAAGCTAAATATGCTAATGATCTTCTTGTAAAGGCAGGAATGGATACAGTTCGACCTTGCAGTTCTCCTTGTCTTCCTCACTATCAAATGACAAAAGATCAAGGTGTGCCTCTCAAAGATCCAACTATGTACAGAAGCATTGTAGGAGCCCTACAATATCTCACCTTTACACGACCAGATATTGCTTATGCTGTAAACACTGTTTGTCAGTTTCTGACAACTCCTACAGATATTCACTTTGGTGCAGTCAAGAGGATACTATGATATCTACATGGCACTACTCATAAAGGTTTGTTTTACAGCTCAGCTAATGCTCTTAACAATGCAGTTTGTGTCAAGGCATTTTGTGACGCAGATTGGGCAGGAGAGGTTATTCAAAGACGTTCAACCACTGGATTTGTAGTGTATCTTGGTATGTGTCCAGTTTCATGGCAGTCAAAGAAACAAGGTAGTGTGTCTCGAAGTTCAACTGAATCTGAGTATAGAAGCTTGGCTAATACTGCTGCTGAAATCAGTTGGATTAGACATTTGCTTTGTGATCTGAAGGTACCAATTCCTAGAGCTCCCTTACTTAAGTGTGATAACCTGTCTGCATTGGCTCTAGCTTCAAATCCAGTGTTTCATTCTAAGATTAAACACTTGGATAATGATTTTCATTTTGTTCGTGAGCGTGTTCAACGTCAAGATTTGTGCCTTGAATATGTGTCTACTACAGAACAAACTGCAGACATTTTGACAAAAGGGTTACCTTCACCAATCTTTCGCACTCATTGTATCAATCTCAGACTAGTTACCCTAGCTGAGCTTGAGGAGGGGTGTTAACAGTTCTGTTAGTTGATTACCAGAAAGTCTGGAAGCTTCAGAAGATATGTAGACACGTGCCTAATGCCAGCTGGCTCCAGTTATTAAGTAGTCTGTTTCATCAATTAGTTAGTTAATTAGTCACTAATTAGCTGATTAGGTTAATTAGTTAGTTGTGTGTAGTGAGTTTTTACGTGATGTATAAATAGCAAATCCCTTCCTCATTTTCTGTAACGAAGTGTTAAGAATTAATATACAAGTATTCATTTTCTCTCTCAAAACCTCTTCTTCTCCATCTTCGTGTTCTTCTTCACAAACCCTAGGTCTTCACTGGTACCATGGCTATCACATAGCTGGTGCAAAAAATGAAGTGGCGCTTTTGCCCTTTCTGTCTGCCTCAATTACAAGTTTTTCCTGATCGATGATTAAAGGGGATTTTTGTGGTTTAATTCACAATTTCTTACGGGTCTTGGGATACTCTAGAATCGATTTTCCAAGCTTCCAACTTTGTGCACCATTTTGGCTTCTCATTAGTCACAGACACTTTGCAACTGGATTGGGCTTTGCAGAAAACAGAAGCAGACGAACAAGCTTTAGGGCTTCATCCGTCTCAGGTATTTAGATTTAGGGCACACCATGAATTTTAATTCAATCCCTCCCAATTATAAACCCAATAACTCATTTGATTTGGGATTGCAAAATCCCAGCCAAGTTTACATTTTTACCGATTATGAAATTGGGATCGTGTTTAATTTTTATTTGTTTCATGCAAATTGCGGGAAGCATTGTTAGAAATGCTTACTTAATTGCTCAATAGCTAAAGTATCGTAATTTAGGGCTCAGTTCAAATTTCGAAATTTTGGTGCTTTGGTTTTCCTAACTGTTTGATCGAGTGATTGAATTTTGGGAGAATAGAAGGGAATTATCATTTACCTAAGAGTTAGTTCTGTTTGCTCCTGACTTTTGCTTAGTTGCCCCCTAAGGAGAGGAAAAAACAGTTTCCTTACACGTAACAAACTCTTTCTAGGTGTAGAGTTTAGCTGCGGTGTATATATCACCTAACCCCGACCACTATCATTGTGTAATCCTTCACCAGCATTGCAGAGCATCTTCTTTAAACACTAATCTGTTCATCGTTTGTTGAAAGTTCATCAGGGCTCAGATTCAAGATAGAACTGACCAAGAACTCTTCCACCTGCTATGCGTTTTCTGTAATTGGCTTATGGCTTGCGTTCGGGGTTGGTTAATTAATTGTTTATGTGTCTGTTCAATTTCAGGTATTTGAATAAATATTGTTGCTGCTTCTTAGTTCAAATGAGATTAGTTATGCAATATGGTTAGTTTAAATTATACATTTATGTTTATTGTCGGATTGCATGCAATTTTGTGGCATTTGTTTTTATTTTTATTTGGGGGGGGGGGGGGGGGGGGGGGGGGGGGGGTTGTGTTTCTATCATGTTTTTGCTTCTGGGTTAGTTTCCCTATATATTAATATGTTTATTTGCATGATGTTCTGCTTGCAGTTTATTCCCGTGAAGAATATGAAGGCAGGCTAAACAATATTCCAACAATCTGAGCCGCTTCTTATTCAAAGGGAATACAAATTGTAATCTTCTCATCAGTTGTCAGGATTTTCAATTTATCTAAATTCAGGTCAGTTGAATGTCCCTGTTTGTGAGACCTCATTCTGTAAATTCTATATATTTGTGCTTCCTTCACACACTGTTAATTTTTAGGTAATACAATTACCTCTTTCGTGATTAAATATAAAAAGGATTAATTTCAGTTTACCCCCCTGAGGTTTGGGGGTGTCATCATTTTCACCCCCCAAACTC